>NW_019268529.1:1904441-1916910 GCF_002738365.1 Cucurbita moschata
TTTTTTTTTTTTTTTTTTTTTTTTGTCTAATTTAAAGTTTAAAAAGACAATAGGATTAAAATGATATTCGATTAAAATTCACATTTATAAAAATAATAACATGAAAGTAAGATATAAGCAAAATTGTTGTCAACAATTATATTATTTCAATTCCATCTTTGTCCAATCGTGACATAGTTGGTAAGAACCGGACTGATTCGATGACTCCAAAAAGACGGGTAAAATTTTTACGAAATAAGATAAACTAAATTTAAAACATAACAAACATTATATTATATTATATAAAAATACAGTTTATATATAAGTATTTAAAACACAACATACTAGTTAAAACACAAAATAAGGAACGGACACAAAATATTTTAAAATAAAAGGGTTGAGGACGACAGGTGAGGCTTGTCTATGGCACCTGCTCCAGAGTCTGCTCCCAACTCGACCAACTCCTTATTACTTAAAAAAAATGGAGAATAAGGAATGAGTACAATGACTCGACCAACTACTTGTAGGCTATTAATTGTGTCCTTGATATGTTAAGGTACCACACTCTTTCTTTTTTTGTTCTTGTTCTTGTAGCAAATAGTTAGGCCCTCTAATTCTTGTTCTTGATTTAGGGTTCTTATCATGATCTATCCTGAGAAACTTGGTCCTTGGATTCTAAAACCTTGGTTATCCTTTAAGGGCCTTAGTACTATAGTTCTTGTTTCTTTGTTCTTGATTCTTGTTCTTAGAACTTGGATCTTAATTCATGTCCTAGTCCTTGATGTTTGTCTTGTTCTTGGTACTTTCTCGGTTTTGTTCTATTCTTGGCTCTTTCCCCCAAGAAACTCCTCCTAGGATTTACGGTACTAGACATGAATCTGAGAACTTGTGTCCAATGCTTCATGCGTTCCAAGCGACGTAGTCTGAACCTGCATCTTAGGGTTTGCCCTTTGATACGGTCTGAAAACCTATGGGCAAGGCTTCATGTGTTCCAAGCAGTATAGTCTGAAAACCTACATCCAAGGCTTCCTATATTCCAAGCGATGTAGTCTAATCCTGCATCTTAGGGCTTGCCCTGTGATACAGCCTGAATACCTATGCCCAAGGCTTCATGCGTTCCAAGCAGCATAGTCTAAATCTCTACGCTCAAGGCTTCATGCATTTCAAGTAGCGTAGTCTAAATCATGAGCATTTTGTACCGTGGGAAGTCTTAGGAGGTTCTTGATTCTTGGCCAAGGTAACTTAATCTCTTCTTGACCATCGTGGCCCTAGACTACTCCCATGATAGATCATAAAAGGTCACGTGATTGTTGCATACATGAACATGGCATCATGTAAATCTTTGGGTACCCATAACATGGTGCAGGGCATCTCATCTAGAAGAGGAAAACTTAGGCCTCTGAAAGCACCATGTGGTGGGAGGTCATCGATCATTTTGGACATGATTAGAGTATTATTTAACATTCTAGGTCATGGGTCATTTTGGACCAAATACACAAAGGAAGACGATGCTTTCCAAAAGTTTAGTGTAAGATTAAACTAATAACCTTTAAAGTTACTTATCCCATTTTCATCCTCACTCTTTAATTTAATTTTTTAACTTACAGCATATGATATGATATTATTAATAAAGCAGACATGTCACATTTACATACGCTCGAGTACTATGTATATTTTGTCAATTTGAACATACCTCTGAGGAAAAAACACCAATTTTGTCACGATGAAGTTTCAATCTTCTCATCTGGCATTTTTTAATTCAAAATGGAAAACAAAAAACAAAAACACATAATACTATGTGTTTTTGCCCATTCAAATACGATTCAATGTTCAATCTATCTCAAAATTCGATGGTTCGATTTCTACGTTGCAAATGTTAAATTTAGATAAATAACGTACAAAATATTTTGAGTCGTCTACGCGAACATCTGACTAAATGAAAAATTCCTTGCAAGGCCTAGCCACAAAAGTCTGTTATGCATTATCATCCAACTCATATGAAGACTATTCCAGAACTTCCATCTTAAACAATTGTCTGCGTATGTTTAAGACGATAGTAGGATATAATATTAGTTGAGAACTGCCATTTTCTTTGGGTGTTAGGTGTTAGCATACGTGCATGATGATGGTTAGGTACGATGTTAGTTTAGAACTTCTCAATGGTGCTGCTTTGAGAAACTGCAAAAAAAAGTGGACAATGGTACCCCTTTAAAAATGACGAAAATATGACCCGAAGAAAAAACATATGCGACGTCTATTTTTTCATAAAAGATTGGTCAAATTCATTAATATTTAATATTCTCTGAAGTTGATAAATGTCGGTAGTAACTAAATTATTTTCACCACATGCTTTTCACTACCGTCTTTGAGTTTTAAGATAAATTTTGGGTGTTGGGGAATTATATTTATGGCTAGAGGTTTTGATTCGGCAAGAACGTAGGCCTAGTAAAATCTTGGAGAAGAAGCTCTTATGAACTTGCAATGGTGCCCTTATGAGAATCCATGAAGAAAGGTGGGCAATGGTACTTTTTAAAAAAAAATGACGAAAACAATGCGTTGGAATATTGGCCACTTTGCGGATGATATATAACATACGAGAACGATGCGTTGGAATTTGGATCTGGGTACCACCAAAAAATTTATCCAAATTGTTGTTAAATAAAACAATAGACTAGTTATTTAGCGCTCTTTCTTTTTCGCAAATCATATCAGTCTAGGTACCTTGCAACGTGGTTTGCAATAGCTGAAACTTTTGGGCAAAGTTTGGGTTTTTAATTTGAGTCCAACTGGTCGAGAACTCCGAAAGCTTTTGCAGGCTCTGCTTGACCTTCTCTATAATAATAGCTACCTTGCCAAGTCCACAATGTCCGATCCAAATCTTTTTGTGCAAGATGAGTCGTAAAACAACTCATGAATTGGTTTTCTGCGTCATTAACCTCCCTTTGATCATACCCATACTTGCTGACAAACAAGGAATATGAGTTTGATCCTTCCATTACAAATCCAGCATGGTCTACGAAGCCATTGATAATATTTGTGTAAATATTGTTTAGTGGTTGATGTACAAATTTACTCTCGGAATCTCCACTGAAGGAATACAAGTACACTTAAAAAACCAACTTGTGCTTACGTTCAAGGGCTTCTCTTTTAAGCATCGAAGATCATTATCATAATTTAGGCCAGAAACAATCACTAAAACCTTTGAATTGATGTTGTGGATTGTTGTTACTCCTAAAGTTACGTAATTGTTCCAATCGATTGCGTTTTTCCATTGTTCCTAGTATCTCACTTGGCAAACTAATTGCAACCACCTAAATACCATAAAAAAATATACATGTTATTCTTTTGTTAAATGCAATTTGTGTTCGTTCCATGTTGGGTGCGATCATACCTGCACTAATGCACCGTATCCTATCAGAACTCCGCAGTCAAGCGTGTTTGGACGAGAGTAGTACTAATATGGGTGATCACTTATTTTCTTCATTTCTTTACAAATGGCAACCGCCCCCGCTCATAAGCTCACAACCATTACATTTTCTCTTCCCGACGTGTCTGTGGGGCCCGTCAACCGTTCTGAGCACGTGCGTGCATGCACCGTCGAGTTCAAATGCATTTTTGGACTTTCTCAAAGCAGCACCACTGACAAATTCTAAACTAACATCGTACCTAACCATCATCATGCACATATGACGACTCCCAAAAATAGAGTCGTTACACATAACCTAATATTTTAGGCTGTTGTTATTGAAACTTTTATTTTATTTAATCGAACAAAATGTATTCTTTAGTTTGCTCTCAAAAGGGTATCATATTAAGTTATATGTGTTAGATGAACACGACTCTCCACAATGATATGAAATTGTCCACTTTGAGCATAAGCTCTAGTGGTTTTGCTTTGGGCTTCCCCAAAAGGCCTCAAACCAATGGAGTTAGTATTCCTCACTTATAAACCTATGATCATTCTCTAAACTAGACGATGGCAGGACTTCTATCATCCAACAATATGAACTTGCATCGTACATGTTTACAAAATTTAGTCGTGGTAGAAGAAACCCTAATTCTTGTAGTTATAATCCATAATGAATGAGAATGGGAATAGAGATGGAAAATTTGAGTATGAAGTGGACATTGAATGAATTAAATGCAACACTGACTGAGCTTCCAAGAAGCAAGTAAAAGTAGGGTATGATTACAAAAAGAAGATCTAAGTTGTGTTAAAAAAGAGAAAGGGGGAATGAATGAATGAATTGGTCTCCCTTTTGTCATCACCAAAATTGGGATTTCATTGTGTTTTCGAGGCCAAAAAGGGTGTTACAATTTTGAATACTTGGCGAGCAAAAAGAGGTACAAAATAGATAGCAATGCAACATCGGCATCGGCATTGGCATTGGCATTGGCATTGGGTTGTTGCGCTTTGTCATCACCAAAAATGGGTGTTTTTCCTGCAAACACTGGCAGCAGCCCAGTGCCCCAAATGGAAACAAATGGGCATTTTGAGTAACGGTTTAGCAATTTACAAGGATCAGAACTTCCACCAAACTTATCATCATCTTCATCATTATCAATTTAGCAGTAGCTGATGCGCTGCTCTGCTCTGCTTCAGACACACTGTCAGCCCCTTTTCTCTATCCTTCTCAAATGGCGTGCCACTACTCCCCCAACGCGCCTGCTGGCTGCTTTTAATTGCTTCCCTCAATACTCCCCCCTTCATACCTCCAACCTCCCTCTACGCCGACCTTCTCCATTTCATTTACATTAAATGCTTCCCTCAATTATATATATAAATATTTATTCCCTCCCAATTATTACAATGGAGAGAGTATTTTTTTATTATAAACTCATGATCGAGCTTAGGTTCGACTCTTTTTTCTTTTGGAGTGGCTCTGATATCATGTTAAATAAACACGACTCTCTACAACAATAGTATGATATTGTTCACTTTGAACATAAGCTTTTGGGCCTCATGACAATGAAGAGAGTGTTCGTTCATTATAAACTAATGACGTGGGACTTTCATCCCCCAACAGTCACGTCATTTAATTTCGTCAATATATTAATTACTATATAGTTATATTACGACGCGGCGCGTAATTTGATAAATCGAATTAAATTGCATTCCCATAATACCCTTTTAAAATGAGTTGTGGAAATCTGACATTTAACATGTGAATGTGGGGTTCCCCATTTGGGATTTTTCTCCTCATTAGAGATCCAAACTTTGTACGCAAAACCCCCCAAAGCAATAATACCAATTTTTCTTCAACCATTTTTATGTCATTTTTTTAATTAAAAAATGATTTTAAAATATCCAAAATTGTGAAATATGATATTTATAAAATTATTTTAAAAAAAAATTAAATGTCATATTTTAAAATAATGAAAATTTGGGTAAGGTTTAGGCCCACACATGATGGGAGATTGCGTTAGAGAATCATAAATGCATTAATAAATGGAGTTAAGGACATTTCCTTTCTTTATAATTTATCATGGATCTTCAACTTCCCTTCCCTTCTAATTTTTTTAAGTCTTTTAATTATTATTTGTTAGTTTATTGATACCATTTTTACGTGTTTTATGTTAGGTTTGAACGTTAGTATTTTGAGTTGAATTGATATTACTAATAAGAGATTAATCCAAGCTGCGAACGACCAGGTAGCAGACTTCCAAGCCAGCTTCTAAGATGAAATGATAGAGTTCATGATCATCATGGCACTTGTCATAACATTTTCCAAAGATGATACACTACGGTCGGCCACACAACTCAACTATCAAATTGGTAAGTTGATACCCCATTTATAGATGAAACATAGAGACTCCAAAATGTCAGATTTAAGGGTCATCCCACCAAGATTGACCCCTAATCATACGACAAATAAATATGTTAAGGGTGAGGGACATTTTGTATAACCAAAATGGCAAAAGCGCTCAATTGACCAACAATCTAATCTATTGAAACTTAGAGAGATGTGTTTCAACATTGGGCGGCTAACAAAAGCGGAAAGAGAGTGGTCAAATGCCGCTACCACATGCTTTCCCAAAGGCCATCCAAATCAACAAATGCACCAATCCAACTTCTCTACAAATCCACTCTTGGGTGGGACCAATGTTATGGGCTAACCCTAAACTTTTTTAAAAAAATATTGGTGGTAAATGCACTCCCCTAGACCCATCCAAGCCTAATAAATTGAGTAAGAAACATTGGTCATGCTCGGATCAAGGACGGATCATAACACAAAATAGACGTCGTCTCATCCTACATAACATTATATTGATGCTCAAATTCTAGGTCAGTATTTGACACAACCCATGAACTAACTCGAGTTACAGATCATAGAAACCCAAAATTTTATTAAATAACTATTTAATTTTATTGAATAAAAAAAAAAGGGGAAGAGAGAGAAATGACAAAGAAAACTTGGGTCTATAAATACACAAACTTTCCTCCCTTGAAGAGACAGACACATTGAGCAAAACAAATCCCATCTCCAAAATGGACGACATCGACATCCTCAAATCGACACTATCACCTTCCAACTCCATCGACATGTCGTCCACAATCCTCCTCAACAACAACAACAGCTCCCACTACCCTCCACTCCCCTTCTTCTCCGACTTCTCATCTCCCTCCTTCCACACCGCACAGCCAGTGCTGCCGAACCAACAGAACCGGCAGAAGCGCGGCGGCGGCGGGGGCGGGGGCGGGGGCGGGGGCGGGGGAATGGCAGCAATGAGAGAGATGATATTCCGAATAGCAGCAATGCAGCCAATACAAATAGACCCAGAGGAGATAAAGGCGCCAAAGCGGCGAAACGTGAGAATCTCGAAGGACCCACAGAGCGTGGCGGCGCGGCAGCGGAGGGAGAGAATCAGCCAGAAGATTAGGATTCTGCAGCGGCTGGTGCCTGGGGGAACTAAGATGGACACGGCGTCGATGCTGGATGAGGCGGTTCATTATGTGAAGTTCTTGAAGAGGCAAGTGCAAACGCTGGAGCAGGCAGGGTTTCACAATGCTAATACTACTAATAATAATAACAACTGTCCTAACCTTAGCTACTCTTCTGCGCTTTTCAAAGCTTGCCAAATGCCCCACGCTCCATCTATGCCTGGCTCTTTGCAAATGCATTGAACAAAATCAGATCTTTGATTTGGGTTTGTGATTTGTAAAGGAGTTGTACTTTATTTTGTTTTCAATTTCATGGAGTGTAGTTTAGTTGTTCAATATTAATGTAATATCAATCATTATTATTCACTCCCAATTTCCTTCTCATTACTTTTGTACTAAAAAAAAAAATTAAAAAAAAAATGAAGAATTAGGCCTTAATTGGACTTTTGTTTCCAACGAGTTGGGTTACTCGTGCATTGGTGCTAGGAATCACGGATCTACACAATGGTATGATATTGTCCACTTTGAGCTTAACATAAGCTCTCATGGCTTTGCTTTGGGTTTCCCCAAAAGGCCTCGTACCAGTGGAGATAGTATTCCTCACTTACAAACCCATGATGTTTGACTAAATTAACCCACGTGGGACTCACTCCTAATAATCCATAATCTTCCACTAAATTAACCCATGTGGGACTCACTCCCAATAATCCTCAACAGTAGGCATGTCTCGTCACTCCATTAGCTCGAGGAAGATGTTTGGAATCACGGATCTCCACAATGGTATGATATTGTCTACTTTGAGCATAAGCTCTCGTGACTTTGTTTTGAGCTTCCCCAAAAGGCAACATACAAATGAAGATAGCTCATGATCTTCCACTAAATTAATCAACGTGTGACTCACTCCCAATAATTCTCAACAGAAGATTTGTTGCTTGACTAAAGTCCATCGTGATTGGAAAGAGAGTTGTTGTATCAACGAGGCCATTGCTTATGGTTCACTATTGTTGAAGGAGTAAACCATTGCTCGCTGCCTAGTTCAACATTGTACAAGAAATAACACTTTCTTTCCCTACAAATAGCGTTGATGAATAAAGAGAATAGATTTGATACGCACGTGAATCAATACCAACGTGACACTAGTCACATCAACTCTATACTCCGAGTTAAAGAGAAGATTAAGAGATAATGATATTTTGATAGATTAAAATAATAAGAGATTAAAAGAACAATAATGGAATGGTTGGAGTAGGTTGCTCCCAAGAGAGAGGGAAAGGGTTAAAAGTGTTGATGTCTCATGAATCATGCCTCCCTAACAACCATATTCTTCACAGCTCCTCCAAAGTCAACCTGAATAATAGTCAAACTACAACTCCATAAAATTATATTATATATTTAATTTATTAAAAAGAAAAGGGAATAAATAGAGGATAGATCTGAAGTGCATTGAATGGAGGAGATAAAATAATATTATAATGATTTTATGAGCTTAGCTCCTAAATGCAATGAATTTCAACATCTTCTTATCCATTCTCTTTCCCTTTGTCTTTCCCTTTTCGTGGGATAACCCTTTCTTCTATTATATATTATTATTATATCATATCTACATGCATGCATTCAATAAAGCTATTATATAACCAAATAATAACTCTTTTATTTCAAATATTATAACTTTAATTCTTATGTATGTTGATTTATGTATCTTGATTTTCCTTTTTCCTAATCCAATCATTATCGCCATATAGTTTATACGATTTAATACTAAAAAGTATATTTTAACAATACTATCGACTACTAGTATATTAAGACACGTTCCTGTAACGGTATGATTAGGATATGTTCATGAAACGATATGGTTGGGATGCGTTTTTGTAGTGGTAAGACTAGGATATGTTCATGACATGATATGGTTTAGGATACGTTGCGAAACGATATGACTAAGGATATGCATATGGAAATGATATGAGTATGAGGATATGGTCATGATAGATTGATAAAACGGTTCGATAAGGGTTATGATAAATTGATAACACGATATGATAAGGTTATGTATAGAAAAAAACGTTATGGTCATGATAGACTGATAAGACAATACGATAATGTTATGTATAGAAAATGTTATGGTTATGATAAATTGATAAAATGATATGATTAGGTTATGTATATAAAAGTGTTATGGTTATGATAGATTGATAAAACGATACGACAAGGTTATGTATCACGAAGGATGTGATTGTGATGGATGAAACAATATGGTTAGGCTAAGTTTAGGAAACGATACGACTACGGTACGTTCATGAAACGATATGACTGTGATATGTGTAAGAACGTTAAGGCTATGATAAGTTAGGGAACGATATGACCATAAAGTGTTTACGAAATGATACGGATTATGATAGGATATGAGAATGACGAATGTATATATAAACATGCAGTAAAATGGTATGAGGTTGATATGATATAGATATGGTAGGAAATATGTGATTATTGATATGTTTATGATATGACATAATGTGAACCGATATGTTAGGAATATGTTATGTGATTGTTATGATATACTATATGATATGATACGTGCATGTTGAGAATTGTTATGTTTGAAAGTATGAAAACATTATGATATGATATATGTGCGACATAAATGATATGATATGTTTGACATGCAAAACAACGAACTAGCATGAAATATAACCTCGACGTATGCATGAAAGATATGATAAATGATATGAGAAACTGTATGAAAAACGATATGATATGTACGAAACGCTAGCGGGATTGTACTAAATGATAATGCAAATAGAAAAATGTTGAGACCTCATGCATTATTATATGCTTATGCATGGGGGATACCCCTTATCCTTCACGATAGCTTTACATAGCAAAACGTAGCATGACATTCATAGTGTTTCATTTTATTCATATCGTGACATAATGGATATCACATAAATACATAACATAGCATCATACGTCATTACATAGTACAGGTAAACATAGCATAATATTATGGCGCATGCAGGGGCCACAGGGCATGCATTGTCATACATCATTTAATTTTTCGAACTCTAACGATAAGATCACTTACTTGATTAGTTTAAACTGGTGTCAAAACATTTGTTTGGTTAGATTGGATTGAATTTATTATTTAATAAACGTTGTTGTTCCGACCCGATCCAATCGAATCGAGGAACATCCATATCAATTTATGGGTTAAACTTATAATAAAACATAAAATAATTGATTGAAATATGCATAGCATATAAATAAATAAATATATAGACAGCCCAAACACCCCGTTATGGGACAAACGTAGGGTTTTCATGGGAGGAGTTGCAATAGGCAGTTGAAGCAAGCGGCAGTAGAATTTCGGTCGGTGATTGGTTGATTGGGGGATATTGTCAGAAATGCCCATTACTGGAGGACACGTGGACGGCTGTGATTAGAATTGGCCTTCATTGTCCCTTGTGCTAGGGGAGATGAACTGAAATGTAATACTATTAAGACAACACCAATCAGCTCTGCCTCCTACCCCCCAACTTAGCAATTCCATTCAAATATTCAATTTATATTTTAATATCTTCATAATAAAATCATATGCCCATCTTCACTATAATCAATTTTCTACGTTTATTTTATCATTTCATTTTTATAAGTTAATAAATAAATCAAATCGAACGGTGGTTTAGTGTTAAAATCGCACAACAACGCACACTCGATCTATATGAACATAAACAATAATGCAAACAGAAATATTGGCTAAAGATTTTGTACCGAAAAGAAAGAAGAAGAACCCATATTGAAATATATGATTTCAGTTTACTACATATAAATGTTACCTCATGAAATCTTTTTTATTGGGTTGCAATCAATTTTTTGGGCTTATTTAAATTGGATCAAAATATGATATGATCCAATTTGACCGGTTTAAATTTATTTGATCAACGGGTAGCCTGTGTTATAAGGAGAAAGAGATGAATATAAAAATACTGCTCTTATTGCATCTTCACCTAATAAGTTCACCAACCATTTATCCTGATTGTTGCCATATATGACAGTGATACTTATCATGAGCTAAAACTGGGGTTTATTTTACACTCCATAGTAGTTTTTCGTGTTATCTACTTACGTAGTCTATCGTCCCCTCTTAAAGTGGGTTTATTCTATACACTAGTAGTTTCTTATGTTATGTACTTATATAGTCTCTCGTCACCTTTTAATATAAGTGGGCAATAAACTTAGCTTTCATGCAATTCTTGTGGTAGATTGCATCTGAGACATTCAATCCAGCTTTGATCAAGTTCAATTGTAGGGCGACTCAATATAGAACAAGATTCCAAATCTTGTTCTAGATCTTTGATCTTAAGAAGTAATTTAATTGTAGTCTTATTTTAGGTTGATTCGAATTTTGTATGAGGAAGTGTTAATTTCTTTAATTCAAGGTTCAGCTTTAATAAAAGCTTCGATCATTGAGCTGAAGATTAGGGTTGTCTTATCAATCTCATTTGGCATTTCTAAAATGCTTGAGGGTAGCGTCTTAGGGTTAATCCAATCTCTAGGTGCACTCAGGTCAAGACTTATGATCACTGCTCGTGGTGCTAGGGAGCTCATTCCACTAGAAACAGACTGATCTAAGTCAATGTGAAAACCATCCTAACTTTGGCACTCAAATTCTTAATTTAGTTCGCACGATATTCCTATTAATCACCTTAAGCATGAGGAACATAGTCAACTTATTTATGTATACTTATTAGGGAGATATTCTTATCAATCACCATAAGAACGAAAATCATAATCTAAGCATTCAAGATAACTTAATAACGTGCTTAAATCCCTTAGAGCACAGATCAGAATATCTCATCTCCATTCTAATAGAGTCGAAGACATTAAAATAGGTCATTTCGGTAAATTTTCATAACATACAAAATATCCTCATCTAATTTTTTTCTTTTGGAGTCCTATCATGCATACTCTAACTACCTAAGGCAAGATATGCTCACCTGCTAGCACATCCCAGCGATCTCTACAAGTATTACTTAAAAAATGTCCATGTGTCGTAAACAACATACTTGCTAGTTCTAGATGACTCGAGTTGGGTGTAGACAGTCTGGGTTCTGGGTTGGTGGTTTGGATCAGGCTAGGAGTTCTTGGGTCGTGCCTTTTTTGGCATGCGTTCGAGCCTAGTTATTACCAATCTAATTCCAATTCTTCGTTTGGCGACACGGGTCTATGCTAATCAATGCCTGACACACTCACCCCATTGTGCTTGATGTGTGTCTGTCCCGCCCTTCGCTTGCGCATAGGAATTTTTAAGATTTCAATTGGGTTCTCATTTTCGGGTTCTCGTTTTCTTTTTAACTTCTTTAAATTTTCGTAACTTTTCATACAAAACTTGAATCGACTTAATTCTTTTACCAAAGGTATATAATTTTATTCATCTTTAACAAGATATTTTTCTTATAATTAATAATTAACTACACGAAGTTATAATCCAATCTAAAGTAGGTTCAAAACACATAACTTACCCTTTCTTGACGAACATCAGAACTCCTTCCAGCCCAACCCAACTCCAACTTTTTTCAAAAAAAAAAAAAAAAAAAAAAAAAAAAAAAAAAA
>NW_019268529.1:1917520-1949934 GCF_002738365.1 Cucurbita moschata
AAAAAAAAAAAAAAAAAAAAAAAAAAAATGCAAAATCCTTCCAAGATCTTCGTATTAAAATCTAAAAACCTAATTCTTTCTAAATCTCATCGAACTAGAGAAAAACCTAAAATGAAAAATTCAAAACAGCCTCATGATCTTTCTCGTTTTTCGATGGTTTTGGACGATTCAAGTGTCCAGACTTATCTCTAAAATGCTTTAAGAAAGTTTTGTCAGAATCAGACTCTAGGTGGTCGGAAGTTGAGTCAACCCGCTATATTCTTTTTTTTCTCTCTCTATGCTCTCCCTCTCTCCCCTTTTTTTTCTTTCATTTTCTTTCTCCATTTTTTTTCTTCTTAATTAAGTCTTTTATTTCATTAATGACAGATTTCAAAAAAAGTCGGGGAAAATGACCAAAATACCTCTTAAGGTATGACTAGTTGCCCACTCATGAGAGGGACATTTTTGGTAGAAAATCTAAAAAACTCAACCTCAAATTCACGAGGTATCAATATCGGTTTAAGCTTTCTCTATAAAGTGTGAAGTAAGGCTTCCATTTGGAGCAAGAATTGAGGTAAATTGAGTCTTCCATAGCGAATTATAGCCTTTGATATTTTGGTTTTCTACTCTCAAAATTCTTTCAAATTCGAGATTCATAGTTCACCATTTTCCTTCAAACTCGTTTCTACACCTTCTAGATAAGATTACCCACGAGTTTGGTGAAAGAATTGAGTTTTGAAGGTGTCTCAAACAGATTTTTCCAATTTGGACGGTCACTAATGTAAGGAGGTTGAAGCTTGAAAATCTAAATTGACCCTATGCACAAATTCGTTTAGAGAAACCTATCTCATTTAGTTTTTGCACCTCTAAAGAACATTTTCATAAAAGACTACGAAGGTTAATAAGTCTCGAAACGTGTACAATTAAAGAAAAATGTTTTCGGGCAAGGTTTGGGGGTAAAGATTGAACTATTACTTACAATCCATTTCCCTCCAAAATTGAGCATATCTTTTATCTTTAGAAGACTAAATTGAACATCTTTGATGAAGAAATCGGGGGATCAAGTTGTCCGAAGAAACCAAATTCTGCGTCTTTGGGTAAGTTGCAGACTGATGATCGAATTTCAAAATTAAGACCACACACTTAAAAATGTGGCTCCAAAACAAATCCTTTTGCTTGAGGGGAGTATAAGGAAGAACTTTCATTAAGAAATCACGCTCTGAAAAGCTCTAGAATCAACTGTCAAACAAAGAGCTTTTGGGTTTGAATTTCGGGGAAGATAAGTTTTTCAACGAAGAATGTATAACTAAGGCTATGATCCATGAGAAGATATGAAATGAATCCCTAGATCTTCCCTATAACACCATCTTTAAGTTTTATGAAGAAGTCGGGAAACAAATGTTGGATCGGTATGGCATCCCTAAAGGGCCGAATAGGATTTTAACAATAAAATTATTTAAATGTGATTAAAAGCTTGAATAATTAATACAATAAAATAGTTCAACAAATAACTGCACACAATTCTAAAAGAAATAAATCTTAATAACAACTTTGAAATTAAATAGAAAAAGTTAGAAGATATGACCCAATCTTATATATCAATCTACTAATACAATAAAATAGTTCAATTATAAAAGAAATAAATCTTAATAACAACTCCAAAATTAAATAGGAAAAAGTTAGAAAATATAACACAGTGGTTTTATATCAACGTACTCCACCCTCAAGCACGTCTTCGAAATTTGAATAAATCTTTCTTGACTCTTTCTTCGGATCAGAGTCCAACTGCTATACGACTTTTTTACGAATTCAAGAGCAAACTCAATCATTTCTACGGTTTATGATCAAATCGGTACAATTGTATGAATTTTTATAGGAACACACCATAACTCTCTAACAGAATAGATTTACAATTTGATCACTCACAACTATTTCCTCACACTACAATAAACTACAATAAATGACGATGAACAAGAAATAAAATTGGAAGATACAATAAACATCTAAGATGAACAAAAAAAAAAAAAAAATTGAAAAGATACGAAAACAAAAATAAAATGGGAAGGTTTGCAAAGAGAGTCTTCAAAATTGAGAGTCTTCAAAATTTAGAGTGGACAATAAAATAATTTTTTTAATGTTTTATTTTATTTTATTATATATATTATAAAATAAATATTAAAACATTTCAAATTTATTGTTATTATTTATTTTTTGAAATGTAATAATATAATAATACATATTTTTATAATTGAAATGATTTTATTTCTTTTGAAAAGTAATGGCCCTTTGTTATTTTATACTTTACAATTTTGCCATCACATCATCACGTTAGGTATCTTATTTGGATGAAACTTCTTAATTTTAGTTCTAATTTGAGTGATTGAAAAATGAGTTGAAATGGTTATTCTGACAATTTAAAATATTAATAATTGATTAATTAATTTGAGATTAAGAGCAAAAGAAACCTGCACCGTAGAGTTGGGAGGTAGATTTTTCGGCCCTCTAGTAGCTTTTCTCAATTTTAGTTGAGACAAAATCCCCCTCTTTTAATAAGGCCTATTTCTAGTCGAAACAAATATATTAAGATTTTAAGTTATATGAATCAAATTGGGGCCAAACTAAATTAGGGAATAAATAAGGCTTAAAAATATGTTATTAAAATGAAACTTAATGGAGGATTAGCTCATTCGTATCATAAACAATAAGTTAAAGATAAAAATAAATAATAAAAGGAAACAGGAGAGGAGGGAGAGAGATGAGATCTGCTCTAGGTGTTCCTTGAATTCCCAGAAAATCTGATTAAAGGTCAGTTGAGCGCGTTATCCACGAATCTATACTTTTTTGTTTGTTTCAATTGTTATTTTGAAGCTTTAATCGCAAACAAGAAATTGAAACAAGGAACAAACGAGTGATGGAATCCGTGAGATTGATTTGGTATTTAACTATTGTGTGTGAGAAAGAGGTGTGCTTCTTCTTCTTATTGTGTGCAGGGAGCGAGTGCGAGAGATTTGGGGAGAGTGAGCGTGGGTCTTAGAGCGAGCGAGCGAGGAAGAACAGGAGGAGAGTGAGATATTCTTTTTTCACTTTTAGGGTTCAATTTCATTGCGTTAACTGCCCCAATTCATCATGGATCGGAAGCTTGTGGTTAGTTTTTTCTTCTATCAAGTAATTTGGTTAAGGGTTCGATTCGTTTTATTTATTTATTTCGTGAAATTTAGGTTCTCGGCATTCCATGGGACATCGATACAGAAGGGCTAAGAGACTACATGAGCAAATTTGGAGAGTTGGAGGATTGTATTGTCATGAAGGTTTGCCATTTCCCCTATTCGTATGATGCGTTCGTACTGTCATTCTTTCTTATGGGTTTTTAAGAAAGCATGCCTTTGTCATGAATTCAGTGATTTTAAAAGTGTGAGGTGCACTGGAGCGTAATGACTTTAAAAGAAAAAAGATTTGTAAACACTTTATATAATACATGAACATGAAGATTGTTATGAATAAGAACTAATGAAAATTTTAAGAATTAAAAGCTTTTATTAGAGATTGTGGAGGAAAAATGAAGGTGTTAGGAATGCTTTTATTTTCTTCCTAAAACATTATTAGAAATTAGGGCTTCAAGCATTGAGGTGCCACCTCAGCTATCGATGCCCGTGCCTCAAGCTGGCCTTATCTAGGGTGCCTAGCTGTTTTGAAGCAATACACCAAGTGTGGGCTTTTCTGTGTGCCATGGCATGCTTGATCTATTGGCGTTCAGGTTGTAGGAATGTATGTGCTGTTTATGTTTGGATGTGCAGAAATATGAGTTTCATATGCTAGGAAGTGAAACATGTTTAGTTTGCAGGAATGTTATTTAGAAAAGTTAATTTGAAATTTTTTTAATTATTATTTAAATTTCAAGAACATAATTTTAAATTAAGTTAAACATCTTCATTCTAAAAGTTAAAAATCCATTTCTTGCCATCTCTTGTTCAGACCCAAGCAAAAACCAAAAATATTTTACAATCTTCATTAGGTACTCCAAGTAAAAAGACAACTTCAGAAAGTCTTATTCAAATCTTTTGATGTTTGCACACAAAAACACACTGTAGATGGCCTAATGTGTCGCTTTTGGTACTCCAAGTAAAAAGACAACCCCAGAAAGTATGATCCAAATCTTTTGATGCTTGGACACAAAAACACACAGTAGATGGCCTAATGTGTCTCTTTAGGTCGTTTATAAGAAATTTTGTACTTTTTGGTAGGCCTTGTTGTCTTGGATTGAAGCCCTGTTTTGTATAGCTTGTTTGGATTTGGATTGCTTCTCTTGTTGGGCTATGGTTTTAGATGCCCCTCCTACATTCTTGTTTGTTTTGTCAACGAAAGTTGGTTTTCAATTATTTTTTCTAATATATTTTTATCAGCTTTGTTTTCCCTGGTGGATTGTACATATGAAGACAGTGGATGCTTGTTGTGGCTAATTTTGTGTAGATACATTTTTATTTTCGAGTCCTTTTTTGGTAGTCATATGCTTTTTTTTTTCCTTATATGTCAGGAGAGGTCAACTGGTCGGTCTCGTGGTTTTGGGTATGTGACCTTTGCAACCGATGAAGATGCTAAGGTAGGACTATCTTCAATATCTTCACGTTTCGTTGACTTGATGCCTGATGCCGGATGCCTGATGCCTTACACCTCTTTGTTGCAGAATGTGCTATCTAATGAGCACTTCCTTGGCAATAGAATGCTGGAAGTTAAAGTTGCCACACCAAAGGTTAGTTTCTCTTTTTCTCTCTTTCCCTTTTTAATTTGCCTTCCTTACATACATTTTCCTTGTCTAGAATCCCCTTCATTTTTATCTTCTTTTTGAATAAATAAATCATTTAAAGTGCGAGTACTATGTTTTGATTTGTATGCATACATATTTGTATCATATGTTTTGAACTGAAAAGCATATCCTGGAAATGATCATATTTTCAGGAAATATTTGTATCATATTCGTATCATATTTTCTGTTGACAGGAAGAGATGAGAGCACCTCCAAAGAGAGTTACGAGGATATTTGTAGCAAGGATTTCACAATCTGTGACTGAGGCTGCCTTCCGCAGGTAGTTTGGTGTGATTTTGTGCACAATCAATATATATCAGACATTAGTTGAACACGATGGCTACACGTTGGACACTTGTTAGGCACATGTTAAATCCTTGTTAAGCATAATAAATAGGTCTTATTTCACTTGATGATGGCCGTTCCTTTTGTGGATTCGGTTTTCTTATATGCCTTTTTATTCTTTCATTTTCTCTCAATGAAAGCTTGATTCTTTATTAAAACAAACGTTCTTAAAAAAGAAAAGAAAAGAAAAGAAAAGAAAAGAAAAATAGTAATATAGGACAAAACAATTTACTGAGTTAATACATCAAAATCTTTTTTCCAAGCATACACATAGGCTTACTGACTTCAGATTTGCTGATGGTATACAATATTTATTTAAAAAAGTGTATATTTTAATTAGTGTATTCTAGTCACGTTTGTGTCCTGAACTTTTTAGAAAATTCCGTCTTACTGTGTCCATGTTGTGTTTTGTGCGTCTCTCCTGTCCATGCTAGAAATTTGATTGGGATTTATCGGTGAAGGCTGAAGAGGAATTGGGAAGAGAACAGGCAACAAAGCTGGAAGTAGAAAAAAAGATTGAATCTGGCCTAAAGAATTCAGGCTATAGATCATTTAAGGAAGTCTGTGGAGAACTGAGAAAGTACAAACCTCTTAATGGAACTTTGTCGCCAGAAACTTTTTGAGCTTGAATCTGACGTGGAATTATCAGTGAATAGGAGGTAGAGACTAATTTAGAAGAGGACGGGAAAAAAGATGAAAGAAGAAAAATATTGAATCGCACCAAGAGTATGCAGGTTATAGAACGTCGAAGGAAGTTGTGGAGGCATGAGAGAAATTGAGAACTTCTCAATGAAACTTCGTAGCAACTTGAGAGATAAAGAACTTTGAGGTGGCAGTTGAATGACTATTTGTTAATTTTCTATTCACATCATTATATGTGGGAATGACAGAATGATAATCCTCCGATAAAGTCTAAGGAATGTATGCGTGAGGAAAGAGTGAGGATTGATTTTGTAATTAGTTAGTTAAAGGGGGATGCATCGATGTGTTACGAATTTGTGGGGCTGACATAATAGGAAAGATGGAGTACTCAAGGGAAAGAAGGGAGTTAGGAGAGGTACGCTTGCTTATGTAACTTATTGATAAATAAATCTAGCTCCCATGCTTGTATAGCTTATCAAATATCGAGCAAGAAGTTACACTTCATGGCTTATGTCTTCCTGTCCTCTGACCCTTCCTTGCTGTCCTTGAGTTTTTTCCGCAATTTCTCAAAAAGAGAGGCTTTGGATGTTGTGCGCCGTCTTTCGATTCCTTAGGGGCGGGTGATATGTTCTTCGCGGGGGGAGGGACGCTAGGTTCTAGACCCTGGATCCATGTAGGGGCTTCTCTTGTAGCGCTTTCTATTGGTTCAGCCTGGCCTGTTCTCCCTCTTTCTGTGTTTGCTTTCTCCCTGGTCTGGAAAGTGCAAATCCCTAAGAGGATAATATATTTGTGTAGCAGGTTTTACATGAGAGAATCAACAATTTGGACCTGTCTAGAGGCATTCTTCTCGTGTTGTTTCTATGGTGGTGCATTCTATGTAGGTGTCAGACCGAGTATTTGTATCATCTGTTGTGGGTTGCTCGTTTGTCCGAATTTTTTGGGCCCGTTAGATTCTTATAATTTATGTTGGGTTTGACAGAGGAGGTTCTCCTGGGCTTACTTTTTCGTGAGAAGGACACTGTTTTTTGGCATGCCAGTTTCTTTTGCCATACCATGGGGGGTTTGGCTGGAGAGGAATTGTAGAATTTTTAGAGAGGTGTGGGTGTCGGTCACTTGGCCTTTTTGTAATTATGATCTTGGTTTGATTTTGTTGGATTGAAGTCCCTTTGCATAGTTTATGAGACGTTCTTTTGTGGGTCTTATTTTATCTATACCCATATATTTTCTTTTATTTTCTCAAAGAAAGTGCGGTTTCTTCTACAAAAAATAAATAAATCCATCTCATATCACAAAATTTTGTGTGGCCTTTCTGTTTCAAATGGCGATGTTGCAGGGACAAACATTTTAAAATTTAATTCGGGGATGAACCGTGCTTGCATCTGCCCCTCAAGTGTGTCTCAAATTATTACAATTATTCTATTGACCTTTAATTAACCTTTTCTATTGACAGACGAATAGGAAGTTTCATATTTTCATTAAATGAATTATTTAAACTAATAAATAATAAAATTAATTTTATTGCCTAGAAAAAGTAGGTACCTGCAAGGAAACCTGTTCCTTCAGGGTTTTTAGACATCTCTTAAGAGTCAGAGTCTGTTGACTCAATCCACAAGGACTTTGGTAAAGCTTTCAAGCTATATACCCAAATGTAACTTTGTAAGAATTTCATTATCTGATGGTTATCGGAGAGAAGATTGTTAGTATCCTTCGGATGGCACTAAGGCCTTTTAAGAATCCACTAAAACACTATTCAAGCATCTCGTAGAAGAGTTGCAACATTTGTCTTAAGAAGTTGATTCATGTTTTTTATTTATGAGTTGATGACCTTTTTTTGTTATTTGGTTTACAAATTCTTGATGGAAATGAACTTCATGTTTGTTGCAGTCATTTTGAGAAATATGGAGAAATAACAGATCTATACATGCCGAAGGTACGTTTTCCTTTCACTAAACTAGGAAATTAGTTCTGTGGATTCTCTATTCCTATTTTCACTTATCAGGTGTACATGTACTTCGTGAATTGGAAAATATGGGTCACCCATGTTTTTGTGCAGTGTATATTAACATCTTTTAACATTTGTTAATTATTCAGGACCAGGGCTCAAAAATCCATCGTGGAATAGGTTTCATCACTTTTGCAAGTTCAGGTTGGATCATCTTTTTATATTGATATAAGATATGATTGCAGAGTTCAAGTTGGCAACTTTTGGTTTGTTTCTTCAATTTCTGAAAATATTCCGTCCGAATACGGATCCTTTTAATTGTTTACTAGTGCAGTAGTTGAGTTTTTCTACACTGTTCAAAGATTTCCGGATACATAAGTACAAAGATTGGTTTATGGGAAAACATTCTCTCTGCTACCACTCTCAAACAACTCACTCTCCTTCATTTTTCAATTTCATCTCCTTTTTCACTCTTCTTTCCACTGATTTTTTCTATAACTATTCACTTCTTGTTTTTTCCTTTCATTTTTTTTCTTGAAACTCTTTCTTTTTTTCTCCAACTTCAATTGATTAGAAAATACATCTTCAGAATTCAAAGGTACAAAATGATTTTTTTACCATCTTTCCACAATCTAGCTTGAATAAGGCCTAACTCTTCAAAGAGCAAGCCAGTTTAAGTGAATATAATTCTACTCAGAGCAAGCCACTTCTAAATTTAGTCATCCCATAATTGAACTCTTCAAAGAGCAAGCCTGTTTAAGTGAACTTAACCTAAACTCCATGGTAACTTAAATCTTTTACACATTGACCTTGCACATGAAATTGAGTTTGAATCAAGACTATTCAATTTTGAAGGTAAAGAATGAATGTTTCTTGTTTTGGATCAAAACTTGTAGAACACCATGGTCACTATCATTTTCTCAGTATCATGGTGAATCATGGTCGGAGGGGGTGGGAAGGGACAAGCAGTGGGGGAAGAGGAGAGGGACATTTAAAACTGTTCATGGTTCTTTTTCTTTCCTCTCGCCGACTAAAGTGTGCTGTCCTTAAGAAAGTTCCAGAGAGGCTTTTTTATCCTCCTGCAGTGCACCTTGGTTTTCCTTCTAATTTTGTTTTATTGACAATCTGCATTGTAACGTTTTCACATTAATATAAAAGTTCAACCATGCTATTTCGTGGTTGCCGATTTCCAGGCACTAAATGTAGCAACTACTATCTTGTAGACTCTGTAGAGAATTTGATGGCTGAAACTCATGAATTAGGAGGTTCTGCAGTAGTTGTTGACAGAGCGACCCCCAAGGCAAGATTTTGCTGTTATCTTTATAACACCATATTTACCTTTTGATGGATTTTTTTTTTCTTTTTTTTTGAAGACCGAAGGATTCTTTTTAGTTTGTAATGATTTTGTTCGTCTAATTGAGGTCAATACACTATTTTTCCAGGATGATGATTTCAGGCCCATAGGGAAAATGCCGCGAGGAGGGGGTGGTGGTGGTGGTGGTGGTGGAGGAGGAGGAGGAGGATATGGTGCATACAATGCTTATATTTCTGCAGCAACAAGATATGCAGCACTTGGTGCTCCTACCTTATACGACCATCCAGTCTCAGTTTATGGTGGGAGTATGTATCTCTGATAGTATCCTTGTTCATGTGATGCTTGGTCTTGGTGAATATTGTTATGATGATTCCCCATGTCATTGGATCAGGAAGGGAATTTCGAGGGATGGGAAAAAAGATTTTTATTGGTAGGCTCCCACAAGAAGCATCTGCTGATGATCTCCGCCAATACTTTGGTAGATTTGGCCGTATATTGGATGTCTATGTACCCAAGGTAAAATTAGATTTAGTTAATGCTCCACTTTTTATGAGTGACTGAATTGAGATAGCATAACGGTTCAGTTGTTACTGACGAATGTAGGATCCTAAAAGATCTGGTCATCGAGGTTTTGGTTTCGTAACTTTTGCTGAAGATGGTGTAGCAGATCGTGTATCTCGAAGATCTCATGAGATTTGTGGACAACAGGTATTCTACTGCATGTCACTTTCCTCACTAGAAGGGCATTGCCAGCGACTGTTCTTTTCTGCCTTTTGCGAGTAATGGTTACTAGTTATTAGTTATATGATTATTACGTAAGCTTCAATCTTGGGTTATGAATCTTATCTCACAATTGGAATCTGCAGGTTGCTATCGATTCAGCCACTCCTCTTGATGATGCTGGAGCAGCTGGACCAAGTGGACCTTTTGTGATGAATAGCGCGGCAGAATCTTTTGGGAGCTATGGTGGACCTATGAGGACTTATGGAAGGATGTATGGAAGCCTGGACTTTGATGATGTAAGTGGCTCTGTTTCTATTTAAATTATATTCAAGTTGGTTAAAATTTAGGTAGTGATTGATAGGTTGTCCACCACATTTAGCGAGCTTTACATTTACTGGTGCCTCTCAGAACCTCCCAAGTGCCCTACAATTAGGATTATAAACATTTTGATTAAAGATTCTTTAGAAATTATTTGAAGGTTTGGTTTCTGAACTTTGAAAGTGTTTTATGATAAGCATTTTTTGGCAAAATACTTTTGAGTGCTTTTGATGAGTCAAAAAGTCAAAAGCATTTAAAAAGGTTACTTCAACATGATTTATTTTTTCTTTTAAGCTTTTTTAAAGATTAATGGGTTTATATTGTGCAGTGGGGTTATGGAGTTGGTGGTGGAAGACCATCTAGAGCAGACTGGAGGTATCGGCCATACTGATGAGAGACAAACCAGCATTGAATTAGTAGTGATGGCTGATGGCTTGATAAATCAACGGCATGAATTGCCATATTTATGGAGAGTCGATATCTTTCAATGTCTGATTATTTGGTTTCTTTTGGCTTATTGTTTTTAACTGTCTCCATACCATTCCTTAGCTGAAACATGGATCAATTGGGGTCGTCGGGGTGTGGGATCGGGATCGGGATCAGGAGGGTATGTCGGCTGTATGAATGTTTGGTTAGTAGTTCTTAGTGAGTTATATTCTTCTCCAACTCTACTTTAAGAATTATCCATTTTATAACATCTCTAGGATGGTTTGGTTATCATTGAACAATAGATTGACTACTGAACGCTGGATGGCCTTTTTTTAGTTATGCGTTCTTTTTCTTTGCATCAGTCCTACAATGTTTTCGGATCCTTCCAATTAGACTAAATCCGTGGCCAAATAAGAGCACTCCCTCAAGAACAAAATTGTATTGCAATAGAATACACTATTTTGATCAATTCATTTATTTTTGACATGTTATATGATCGAGCGTGAAAATGGATAGCTAAACGATGGAATTGGAATATTTGAACAGTTTAGTTCAGTTGCATGTTTTAGGCTTTTGTTATGCTGAATTTTTGAACAGTTTAGTTCAGTTGCATGTTTTAGGCTTTTATTATGCTGAATTTGACTCTGCATGATTCATCAACAACGTTGGGACTCTAGCATGATATTTATAGATACTTTATGATGATTTATTTATAGATACTTTATGATGATTATGCACGATGATATGATTTATTGCCTTTTAGTATTCTTAGAAGCATGGTAAGAGGCTCGAAATCTTAATTATGCCTTGACATATGATTAGATTGATGCTATGTGACTGAGAGTACATGCATGATGAATTAGTGTGCCTTTAACTTCTATTTTACTTTTCTTTAGTAATAGAACCTTAATTAGGGTCTATTACGATTATATGGGTTGACTTCTACTACATAGAACCGTTGGGCGCAACCTCTAATCACCAACTTACCTTGACTAGTGAGAGTCTACTTAATATATAGGATTGTGATATTACCCACCTAGGACCAAGAGGATGTTATTGAGGGAGCCCTGATTGTGCTTAGGGGAGAGTTTGGACTATTTAAGGGCATGATATTGCATGGAAATAGGGAGCTTGTTAGCATCATCAAGGGAGGTTTCGGTTAAACGCTTAGCTAGTTGGTTTGTGTGGAGTTAAAGGGAGATTGAGAGGTTACCTACACAGAGTGATAACTCCACCTACTTACCCTAGAGTTCGAGATAGATGAGTGCACCCTGACTTATGTGCAAGAAGCACGATGACCTAAATAAATCTTGGAGAATAGGAAAGTAAGATTAAGTGCACCCAAAACTCTAAATTATGTGAGAGGGGTGATTTACACCCTTGAAATAGGTGTGTAGGATATATGACTATGAAAGCCTAATAGAGCTAGTATGAACCCAATGCCATAGAGTGGATAACTTGAAGAACTTGAATGAATACAAGTCTTAAGAACATTGAATAGGAGAAGTTTCCATAAATACCTATAAATACGTTATTTACCGAATATTTTTATACTTGTTCTTGAATTATTTATTTTTCAGGAGAATCAAACAGTCATGAGCATGAGCAAGTGTGCAGGGTCATGCGGCTATAGAAGGGACTTTAGGCTTGTGTTGTGTTTTCTACATTTAATCATGTATTTTGAAATGCTTGTGATTTGTATCTATTTTGTGTTTATAACTTCCACGAAAAGCTTTCGTAACTTTAATACTTTTTTGTATTTGGATGTTTCTTTATAAAATTACTCTTTTGTGTCACCTGTGTTAACAAAAATACAAAATTTTGTCTCCTTTTTTCACTCTAGAGTTCAGGAACAGCCAGTAATTTGAAACCTCAAAAAATAGGTTATTATACCATTTACACCTCACCTGCTTTTATCTTGGTTTTCTCGAACACTTTTATTTATTTATTTATTTTGCATTATCATTCTTGTTTACAGATCTCTCTCAGCCATTATTAACCACTTAAACCACACTAAGCAAACAAATGAAAAATTTACAACGATATCAGGAGACACATCAGATGGTGACTCTCATATGGTAGACAAAGTAGTGAGACATGCGATTGCTGCATTGTGAGGTGTAATTGTGCACACAAAGTCTCTCTTCTCAACTGCGTAGCCTTAACTTTCGTTCTTCATGGAGCAATTTAGCAAACTCGGTGAGGGCTTCCTCATTAGTACCTTCTCCTTCAACAACCTCATATCTTCCTGTTTCCAAATTAACCCTCGACACGGATTTCTTTAGTAACTCCTCTCCAATCTTCACGAGCTTTTCTAAGTTCTCCGCCGTTGCTATATCCACTGTTGCAGCGTCGCCCGTCAACGAGTCATCCTGTTCATACACAAACCTCAACCTATCACTCTTTTCCTCTTCATACACAAATGACATATAAACTAGCATTACCTGAATTCGAAGATAGTTTTGGTCAACCTTCAGAGCCTGAAAAAGGGTCGACACATGAAAGTCAACCATGTCGGAACTCGCGTCGGTAAAAAATTCAATGATTGGAGTGGAACCACTGTTTAGCTG
The DNA here is from genome assembly GCF_002738365.1 of Cucurbita moschata. Lineage (NCBI taxonomy): Eukaryota > Viridiplantae > Streptophyta > Magnoliopsida > Cucurbitales > Cucurbitaceae > Cucurbita > Cucurbita moschata. The sequence continues at coordinate 1,930,585 of NW_019268529.1, forward strand.
AAATATCCAACTAAGAGCTCCCCATTCTGAAGCTTGCGTTGCATTATACTTCTCTTCACGTTTAGGCAAGCCAGTCCCTAGAGATAGAACAAGCATTCTTCTTGCATCATTTGCTTTGATCCTTGCCGTTTCTATTTGATGCACTGCAATTTGCCTGTTTATGTGGGATATGGCTGCTAATGTCTGCCAAATTTAAGATTAGTTTCATTTGATTGTTTTTTAACTTACGGCACATGTTAAAACTCACGGGATTATTAACGGCAACAGCACCGTCAATGACGTTGTAAGTGCGAATTGTGTTGGCTTCCTCGTTCTTCGTCTCGAAGAAGTGAGCGGGTAAGAACGTGGGTGCTGCTGACGTCGCCAAGCACACGTCCGCCAACTTTGGATTCTTCAATGCATTTACTTTCGCCTGGATTTCATGTTATGAAATTTGATTTAAGATATAAAAATATTGTAGAATATACATGACGGTATAAGTGTAATTAAGAAATATATTTTATATAGCTGTAAGCGAATATTAACGAATATTCTACTTTCTATTCCACTTCCACTTCAGTTTTTCATTCTTAACATATATTCACTTAATTTCTTTTTTCGACTTTAAGAAAATGTATGAATAGACGCAAAATTGAAACATTAAGATTTTGATTACATCGTTGGTGTTGAAGATGACGGGTTGGAGAATCTTGATGTCGAAAGCGGGAATCACGACGTTGGTCAGTGTCTGATTCAGAGTCAAATCTCCGACCAACTCATTCACCACCGTCCTCAGATATTTACCGTCGTACTTCGGCCCTCTCACTCGCCCAAACAAATTCATCACCCCACCAAGAAAATGCCTATAATATCATCAAATTTGTATCAAACTCAGTAAACAAAATCAACTTCACAACCATAGCTAACCTTGGTTGAGGAAAAATCTTTGGAGTCTCCTTGATGTAAAACTCCGTAATCTTATTAGCCGCAAACAATGGTCGATTGTTGTTGTTCTTGTCCGGAGCTGTAAGCATAGTCGTCACTAATCCCCCGGTACTCGTCCCAGCAATTACGTCGAAGTAATCCGCCAATCTTGCTTCCTCGCCGTCCAATTCCTACAGGGTCAACCCCAAATTATACGTATAGAGAAAGTATAATTCATACGTCCAAGATAGAGAAAACGAATATTATACCTGAAGTTTGGACTCGAGAAATGCGAGTAGAATTCCGGGGATGATGCCTTTGATACCGCCGCCATCGATACTCAGAATTGTTACAAGCTGCCCCTTTTCAAAATTTGGATTCATTTTGGAAGGTTTGGGTATCAAAAATGAGTATATTTTGAAAGAGGGTATGATTTGTTTGGTGAAGATGGGTAAATAGTGGGCAGTTGAGACCATAATCAATAATGGATAGGACAGTCCTGTTTTGAATGCCAACAATCATCCTCTGGCCCCAACTTTCAAAATAATAATAATTCAAAAAAATAAAATTAAATAAAATTAAACATAAAAATGTTTTCAAGTATATATATATATATAAAACGTTAACATTGTACAACATCATTTTTAAAAATTTAAATTTTAATATTACGACATAAATGTTAACAATTAAAAAAAATTATGAGAAGTAATTTCAAAATTAATTAATTTATTTTTTTATATATAACTAAAATGCATATATATATATATATTAATATGATATTAAATGGGGTGAGAATGGAGAATATAATCTCGTCTCCCGTCTCGTTTATCTAACGGAAAAAAGAATGTTTTCTACTGTCTCTCTGATTCTCCGTCTAAACGGAAAATGCTCTCCCGTTTGGAGCAAATTCTACCGATAAAATCGATATCTCTGTCTGAAATTGAATGAATAAGAGGCAAGGAGTCAATTTTAATGAGCTGTAGCCTCATCCCTTTCCAAAGAAGATGGAAAAGTCATTATATTGGCCTTTTGCCTCCTGTTGTGGCTCGCAATAAATGGTGGACTCTTCTGGTTCAAGTCAATGAATTATTGACATCTAACCAACTGCTACCTGACGAGTGGCTAAAATTCAATAAATCTCTCACTTATCCAAATAAAATTAAAAGTTTGGGTGAAATTATCAACTTTATTGCCTCCATTTAATTGTGTTTCAACTTGTTGTTTTAGTTAATGCACTTTACCTAAATGTTGACGGGTCAGGGTAACATTAATTTGACAAGACACACCAAAGATTAGAGGAATGAGTCTAAATAAGACCCGTTGATTTATGCGCAAAGCTAATTTAAAGCATTTTATCTTAAATTTATCATGAACTTAAATATTCATAGACTTGCAATTATCGGAAAACTATGGTTGAAATACGGTTAAACAACCCCGGAAGAGTAACAAATGAAAATACTATTATGCTAAACTCATGATAAAAGTATGGCTAAGATGTGGAAGAAGCTACTTATGGTTTTACTCCATGGTCTCCATAGTAGATACCATCGTTTGTACATGGATTGTTTGCTATTAGGTCGAAAATAGTTAATGTATAGGATGAATATTTAAAAATATTCGGTAGGTAACTCAGTTACTAAGGTCGGTAATGAATTCACATAAACTAAGTATCATGGCTAGTGAGACGTAATTTTCATGTCGTTTCTTATGCTTTACGTTCTTTTTCAAGTAATATTAGATGAATGGTCTTTCTTTTGTAATGGTGCAAAAAAAAAAAAGAAAAAAAAAAGTAAATATATATATACACATAGTCGCCGAAAAATGCGAGATTCCCGGCGAGGCTCGACCCAAGCGCACGGTAGCAACCCACAACCGAAGTTCCAATCTGTCCAGCACCCGTGGCCTCGACGCAATCCACCATCCACTTGATGCACACCCAGAAACGCGACTTGCGCGCCTGTGAGAGTGACCCAACTCGACTCACAAGCCACACGCGCTCCAGCCCCTACACGTGTCCTCCATTCGGCTAAAAACCGACTATTCGACTCGAATTTTGAAATCTGACACTGTTACCTAAGTTTTGGACCCGGTCGAAGCTAAATTTGACCTTGTTGAAAGGATTTAAGGTCAGTATAAACTCATTTTCTTAGATTTAAATTAAATTCAGTTAGGAATTCGACTTTCTGAGTCCATTGAGCGAATTTTCAAATAGGTGAAGCCTCTACATGAGTGAGAATAAATTCGAAGGGCGAAAGCAAGCTAAATTGGAAGGAGAACTTCGACTAAGGCCAACCATTTAAGTGACCCTACTGTCAGCTCAATCGGAAGATTTGTCTTATGTGGATGACACATGCCAGTGGTCCTTGCACATGTCATATATGTTGATAGAATGTACTATGATTACTTAATATGTTATAATGACGTGATTTGCTATTATATTATGATATGTTATGATGATGTGATGTATTATGATGTGATGATATGTTATGATGATGATGCATCATGATATGATGACATGTGATGTATGATGATATCTCATGTTACGATAATATATATGCATGAGATGTTGTGTTGCATTATGATAATGAAAAGTTTTCTGATACACAACCCCTAAACGACGTTAAAAACGAATGTGGGGTTGTGTCACATGAATGATTTAAGATGAAAAGTATAGGAACCACATGCATATTGTATGTTCACTAAATTGGGATACTTCCTCTTTTATGATGAGTACTAACTCGTACACTATGATGATGATAATCATCATCATGCTTTGCTTGATATAGGAGGGTTTGATGTACCTCTGAACGTTTGGCTAAAACCAACTAGCCCGACCATGCAGGCCCAAGGGGTGTGCGAGCTCGCCTGATTGGATCACGCTTGCACGTGTGGACCGTGTGTAGGGAAGTACTACACATCCAATTATAAAGTTACAAGATATTTGGAGGTCATTTGGGTCGTAAATCGAAGGTAGTTTACCATAGGGGCATTATAGTAATTTTGCATTGTTACTTGGTTTACCTACTTAACCTTAACCAATAACCACCGAATTTTATATATAATTTTAACATGTCATATCATGCCTAACATTAAAATTTTATGAGCAGCGGTGTTCGTTTAGTAGGTTATTGTAACGTTACTTAATTTTTTAGCAAAATGCTCGGTTTAAATACTTAACTTACAAATCTTTGCTTATTTCTTTCATATTCATTTAAATAATACACAATTAATTCTAAGCGATTCATACAAGTATTTCTTAAGAAAAATTCAAGATTAGTTACTTACTTCTCGGTCGATATTCATGACCTTGGTTTTTGAACTTCTAGTCCTCAACTTACTCCAAAAAAGAATTTTGATAGCATTTTAAGGAGCCTAGTTTCTTTGAACCATTTCTTTAGGTTCTTTATGCTTTGTTTTGGAACCCTTCCTTGTGTGCCTCGTTGGAGTATGACAGATTGTGGCGCCCTTGGTATTGGATTGGGTTATGTAGTTGGATCTAGGCCAGTGCATGGATCGTGGGCTAGGCACTGAACGAGTGAGGATGGGCTATTGGGTCTTGGGTCGTGCATAAGGCAGGCAACGTGAACGGGGCTAAAGTCACGTTGGAACGTTGGACGTGCGTGGACTGTGAGAATATTTGCTAAAACCATCGTACCTAAATAGTGTGAAAGTTCATTTAACGTTGGAATTTAAATTCGGTCAGGTTAAATTCCAATCTTATTTTTTAAAGCTCCGACCAACTCAAAAAATAAGATTGGAATTTAATCCAATTCTACCTTACTCTTAAAAAAATTATTTAACGTGTAACAGATATGATGCATTGTAATTTTTAAATATTTGATATTTGAATTTTATGACATTTTAGTTACTAATGTAACGTATATAAATTTTTTTTTAAAAATAATTATATATATAAAAATCTAACCACTCAACTAAAATTGTAAATTCTATTTTAATTGCCTGTGTCACCAACCCAATCAACTTAAATTTTTTAGATTTTTTCAATTTAATTCAATCCAGGTTCAAATGATATCTTCGAAAAATGAAACACATGGATTTAACTATTAACTTGAAATCAACTCGTACAAATATCAACTTTAAGTCAACTCGTTCAAATATCAAATCAACTCGTTCTTGTAGATTATTTTTGGATGCTTGTATATAAATTTCAAACTTCAAACCTACTCCTAATAATTGAAGTCTATATGTAATTATTACATTAATTTTTATTAAAATTACAATAAAGTTCATGATGAATAATATTAGATTTTGTAACCTTGAAATCTTAATATAATTGAATAATATTAGTTTACAAAATCCTATATTTTGTGAAGGTGAGTTGGGAATTATTTGACTTGGGTTCGGTTCAAATAAACGAAAACTCTATAAAGTACCTACATGATATCATGGCGAACATAAATATCGAAGGTACGCATGTGTACTAGCATAACATAATGGGAAAAATATCCCAATGCACATGACATACATCCATACATAAGGTCCCATAATTTTTATTCATAACATTTATAACCGCCAAAGCCCACCACCAGCCGATATTGTCCTTTTCGGATTTTCTCTTCTAGACTTTCCTTCAAGGTTTTAAAACAGGTCTGGTAGGGAGAGGTTTTCACACTTTTATAAAATGTTTTATTCTCCTCTCCAACTGACGTGGGATCTCACAATCCACCCCTCTTGGGGCACACTGTTCTCCTCTCCAACTAAAGTTATAGGTTTTCACACTCGCTGGCACACTGCTCGGTGTCTTGCTCTAATACCATTTGTAACCATTTAAACCCACGGTGTCTTGCTCTAATACCATTTGTAATCGTTTAAACCCACTGCTAGCAGATATTGTTCTCTTTGGGCTTTCCTTCCAAAGGATTCCCCCACAAGGTTTTAAAACTCATATGCTAGAGAGGTTTTCACACTCTTATAAGGAATGCTTTGTTTCCCTCTCTCTGAGGTGAGATCTCACAATCCACCTCCCTTGGGGTCCAACGTCTTCGCTGGCACACCGCTCAGTGTCTGACTTTGATACCATTTGTAACAACCTAAAGCTCATTTCTAGTAGACATATTGTCCTCTTTGAGCTTTCCTTCCAAGGATTCCCCTCAAGGTTTTAAAACACGTCTGTCCACGCCCTTATAAATAAGGGTTTGTTCCTCTCTCCAACCAATGTGGGATCTCGCAACATTAATCTCATTTCCTTTCTCCTTTTATCATGATATATTTCATATATGCATCGTTTATACATGAAAATCATCATATGATCAAACCTATAACTTTACGTGGAAGTACATAACATGACGTACATAGTAATTCATTTCATTTAGAACATGACGTAATGGATATCACATGCATACATATAATAGCATCCTATGTCATTACATAGAACACATACACATAGCACAAATAAACACGACAACATTTAGGAGGAAGAAACCCACACAACATCCTTTTATATCTACCAACATATAGTTGGGATAGACGAGTGCTTACCAATCTATGTGCTTGATGAGTAGGAACTGCGACGATGTAGATCATGATTTGGAATCGATGTGCACCTGTGAAGTCACAAAATGGGATTTTTTTTCATAGTTACTATTTTTCTCTCTCTCTCAAATGTATGGTTCTGCGAGTCTAAACATATGAGAGGTATTGATTAGTTCAAAAGGCATGGCGCAAGGCTTTTGAAGAGGGGTGTGGTTGGTTTCCTTCCATGGATATCGTCCACATGAATAAGACTCTAATGAGTTTAATATCATACATTGAAATATATTATTCTATATTTACAAATATTTTGTTTCTTCGTAGATAAGATATTTGGACTATCGAGGTTCCTTTGATAGGTTCCTACAAATTTGATCTTATATTTGAAGCATAGTCCGAAAAGATACTACACAAGTCTTCGAAGTTCTATCTTAGTTTTGCTTATTCTTAAATAATTCAAAGTCGATCGATAATTAATTTCTAAATTATTTAAAAATTACCATCGATGAATAGTCTGTTCTTATCATTGAGAATCGAAGAAGTGGAAACTATTGATCTATCTAAATCGAACCACTTTTTTCGAAAATAAAATAAAGTTGATGTGATAACCCACCAACTCCAATGAGAACCTATCATTCATTTCCCTATTAATTTCGTACCACATATCATAATTGAATTCATATTTTTACACACAATTATCTTACATTTTTCATTCACTTGTTTGAATAGAACCACACTTAAGCTAGTGGACTAGACCATCTTCAGGGCATAATCGTAATTTCCTCTCCTCCGACAACATTTTGGCAAATTCCACAAGTGCATCTTCGTTGGTTCCTTTCCCTTTAATTGGTTCAAACATTCCAGATTCCAAATTTACCCTCGACAGTGGTTTCTTTAGCAAATTCTCCCCCACTTGTAGCAACTTTTGCAGATTGTCTTCTGTCGCCATATCCATAGATGAAACATCACCGCTCAATGTATCGTCCTATTTATTGTTAAGAATGAAAAACAAAAGTGGGATTAAAAGTACGATTTTAAATAGGATTTACACCTATCTTTAAATCTTTAAGATATATTCTATAACTAATAATGTACCTGAATACGAAGATAATGTTGGTTACAGTGAGAACATTGAAAGATGCTGGAAATATGATAGTCCACCATATCACTACTAGCATCGCTAAAAATATCGACCAACGGCGCTGACCCACTCTGGTAGATCCAACCAAGCAGCCCCCATTTCGAACATTTAGCTGCACTATACTTTCCATCATTTTTAGGCACGCCGGTGCCCAAAGAAAGCACCAACATCTTCTTTGTTTCCATGGGTTTAATACTCAAATATTCACTTTTTGGTCCCAAGGTGGCCACCTCTTTTGTCACATGGGTTATGGCCGCCAGTGTCTATGTACCAATTTAAACCGTATCAAATATGGAATATATATTAAACTATAATTTAGTACTAAATATACAAGCTTACTGGGTTGTTCGCTGCAACTCCTCCATCCACCATATCAAACTTACGAAAATTATTTCCATTAGAGTTCTTGGTTTGAAATTCGTGCCCCGGTAAGATAGTTGGTGCTGCCGAGGTACTAATGCAAACATCGGCCAATCTTGGATTGTTCAACTCATCTCGTTTCGCCTTAACACATCAAAATCACTTCAATCAACCAAAAATTTGTTATGATGATCAAATATTTGAGTACAAATTTTGCATACATCAAGTGTTGTGAAGATCACAGGTTGTAGGCGCTTGATATCAAATGCAGGAATGACGACATGGGTAAGCGTTTGCTTCAGGGTTAGCTCTCCAAGCAGCTCATTTATCAATTCCCTCAAGTATTTTCCATCGTACTTTGGGCCCATCACTCGCCCAAATACATTCATTATTGAGCTTAAAAGATGACTGTTTCCATCACAAAACACCAATTTAAATGGTTAAGAACCAAAACATACGTAAATTGATGGAGAAAAGGGAACTGACTTTCTTTGTGGGAAGATATGGGGAGCCTTTTCCAAGTAAAAATGGATGAGATCTTTAGCTGCATATAATGGTCGGTTGTTCTTGTCAGGAGCTGTGAGCATGGATGTAACCAAACCACCTGTACTTGTTCCTGCAATTACATCAAAATAGTCTGCTATTCTTGCATCTGGACCATCCAATTCCTAATCAAAGTGTGTGTATAAAATGAGAAGCGTTCTAAACATTAACGTGTTGTTTTGAAACAATGTAAAATTTGGATTTGATGAACACTATATATACCTGAAGCTTGGCCTCGAGGAAGGCAAGGATGGTTCCGGGAATGATGCCTCTAATGCCACCTCCATCGATACTCAAAATTGTTACCATCTTCCCCTTCTCAAAAACAGAGGCCATTGTTGAGAGATGTGGGAAATGGGTATCTGGGAAAAGGGTTTATAAGGGAAATCTGAGCACTGTTTTACTAACCAAGGCTTCAATAATGGAGTTTCAACCGCGGAGCTAATATTGTCTTTTTGCTTCTCCCGTCTATTAGGAAGAGGTTTCTATATTGTTTGTTTCATTCTTCTTTCTAATTGATGTGAAATTTCACAATCCACCCCTTTCTAGGTCCAGCGTCTTTGCTGGCGAACGTGCCCTTCTCCAACCAATGTGGGACCACCATCCAATCCACCTCCCTTCAGAGTCCAATGTCCTTGTTGACACACCACCTTGTGTCCAACCACTTCGAGGCCAGTGTCCTTGTTGGCACACCGCCTTGTGTCCACCTCTCTTCGAGGCCAAGTGTCCACCTCCCTTCGAGACTCAGTATCCTTGTTGGCACACCGCTTGTGTCAACTCCCTTTGGAGCCTAGTGTCCTTATTGGCACCCTGCCTTGTGCCCACCCCTCTTCGAGGCACACTGTCCTTGTTGGCACATCACTTTGTGTCCACTCCCTTCAAGGTCCAACCTAATCGTTGGCACATTAACTCTGATTACCATTTGTAATAGTTCAAGTCCACCACCAGTACATATTGTCTTTTTTAGGTTTTCCCTCTCGGACTTCTCCTCAAAGCTTTTAAAATACTTCTGTTAGAAAAGATTTTCATACTCTTATAAAGAATGTTTCTTTATCCTCCTTAACGTCGGACGGAATCTCACATACTCATTATTTAATTTGTGTTTCACGTTGATCATTATTGATTTGAGGAAACAAAAAGACAACATGATGTTTATTGGCCTTATCGTCTTGTTCAAATTTCTGCATTTGTCTACACTTTCAACGAATCTAATTTAATATTGCCTTTCCATTTTAACTCTGCTTTTATTTTATTTTCTTTAGGGCTATAAATATTTTGAGGGTTCTTCATTATATATCACCTTCTAGTATTTTCAATTTTACTTTCAATATATATTAATAATTTTCATTTATATTCTTTTTGTAAAAGGAAAATGATTAAAATAAAGTTGATAAAAAGCTGATGTATTTTCAAATTATTATTATTATTGAAAACATAATTGTACCTCCCTATAAAACAATTATTTTTCTTTCGGATATCTGTGGCGCCTCAACCCATTTTGGGGAGAACCAGGTAGTTCTGGGTTCGAGTAGCATTTCACCCCTAACCACAACTCATCTACTGATTCTTTAACATCAGTCGGTTCGGACCTCCACTTAGTTTCACCCAAGCTTTATCCTGGCCATGGATAGATCACCCAGGTTCGGGTCCATAAGCAGTGACAATTGCCCCATGAAGACTCGCTTTCGCTACAGCTCCTGTGGGTCCCCTTAACCAAGCCACTGCCTATGAGTTGCCGGCTCATTCTTCAACAGGCACACGGTCAGAGTCCTAGTCTCCTCCCACTGCTTGGAAGCTTACGGTTTCATGTTCTATTTCACTCCCCGATGAGGATTCTTTTCAAGTCAAGGGTCGTGTTCTATAAAATTAATACTTTAATTAACACGAAACTTTCAATTAATAAATATTTATAAGCTTAATTTTTCAAAATAAAAAATTAAAGTTGTATTCGATAATTATTTGGTTTTAATTTAAAATAAATAAATAAAATGAAAAATAATAATAGACTGAACAAGATGTTTTGGACTGTGTTTAGTCAAGCAACATTAAGAGACCGACACTCATAAATTAAAGTCCAGTCAAACCAAAACATCGCCGCCATCATTTGGTTTTCTTTGCATAAATTCCTTGTGTACCAAACTCCATTTTATTGTCTAAGTAACACATGCCTTGTTGGATAGGTATACTAATATCATTTTTATGTTCTTAAGGTTGTGTCTTATGTCAGTCTATCGACATGATGCAATATAACATACTTAATATGAAAAACATCAACATATTAAGATAAACGTTATGCTATCATCATACTTATTATATCGCCGTAAAGTGCATCAAACATATCAAATCTGTAATAGACCAAGGCTTCAATAATGGAGTTTCAAAAGCACTATTTCGTTGAGGGAAATGTTAGCTTTGTTTCACTAACCAAGGCTTCAATAATGGAGTTTCAAAAACACTTTTTCACTTAGGGAAATGTTAGCTTTGTTTCACTAACCAAGGCTTCAATAATGGAGTTTCAAGAGCTAATCTTATAATAGACTAAGCTCACGACTAGTAGACATTGTTCTCATGTTTTTTTGTTTTTTCTCAAGATTTTTAAAATGCTCCTCTTGTAGATATTGTCCTCTTGTTTTCCTTGTTTTCATACCCTTGTTTGTTCTCTTCCTCAACCGATGTAGGACCACCCCCAATCCACCCACTTCGAGGCCCAGTATCCTTGTTGGCACACCGCCTCATGTCCACCCCCTCTTTAGGACTAAGTCTCAGCGTTGGCTCATCTCCCAGTGTCTGACTCTGATACCATTTATAATAGCTTAAGCCCACCGCGAGTAGATATTGTCTTTTTTGAGTTTTCCCTTTCAGACTTCCCTTCAAAATTTTTAAAACGATATTTACTACAAAGAGATTTTCACACTTTTATAAAAAAATGGTTCGTTATCTTCTACCATCAATGTGGTATCTGACAGGCTCATTATTCAATTTGTGTTTCACGTTGATCATTATTGATTTTAGGCAACAAAAAGACATCATGATGCTTATTGGCCTCATCTCCAATTTGTTCAAATTTCTGCATTTGTCTAGACTTTCCACGAATCTAATTTAATATTGCCTTTTCATTTTAACTCTGCCTTTTATTTTATTTAGCCTAAAAATATTTAGAGGGTTCTTTATTATATCACCTTCTATCTGGTTACTAATCTCATAGCATTTTCAATTTTACCTTAAGTAAACCCTCAAAACTCACCCGTAAAAAAAGGAAATAAGAAAGAGAAAAAGATAGATGACGAAACAGAGACCTTCGATCTAGTAAACGAAAGATGAGCAAACACGCATAGGATTAACACGATTGTAACGACCCTAAATTTCTATATATTTAGAGTCGCTACTAATTTTTCATACTCATCTCTTAAATGCGGAATATAACTCTTAAATGTTCATCATAAATAGGAAAAAATTTAAAACTTTCCGGCCACTTCAAACTAAACACTGTCGGACTTATGTGTTTCAAAACATAACGAAAAACAAAAACAAATATAAATGAAATAATTTAAATAATGAAATTCAGACGTCCTATCCTAACCTAAGGCTAGGAAATTCCATGAGGTGGAGTTTGGAATCCCAACTTTCCTTAAGATCTAAGACCCAAGCGCGTAACATGTCCTTTAAAATTTGGTTTAAGTGCTCCGTTTGTCCATTTGTTTAGGAGTGGAAGGCGGTGCTAAAGTTGAGGTGAGTACCCAGCACTTTTTGAAGTCCAAGCCAAAATGCTGACATAAAGCGTGGATCTCGATCCAACACTATAGACACTAGAACTCCATGTAGTCTTACTATTTCTTTCACACACATTGCGCCCAGTTATCAACTGTATATGTGGCTTTCCGAGATAAGAAGTGTGCCAACTTGGTCAACCTATTGACAATTACCCATCATTGTATAGTCTTTAAGCATTTTGGGCAATCCTACTATGAAGTCCATTGCTATGTTTTCCCACTTCCACTTCGGTATACTTAGGGGTTGTAACATCCCTGCTGTCTTTTGTCTAGGAGCTTTCACTTGTTGACAAACCAAGCACTTGCTCACAAACTTGGCCATGTCCCTCTTCATGCTCTTCCACCATAAATATTGTTTTAAATCTTGGAACATCTTAGTACCTCTTGGGTGGATAGCAATTGGGGAGTTGTGAGTTTCTGTTAGTATCTCTTTCCTTAACTCCTCTATTGCCGGGACACATAAGCGTCCCTGATACAATAGTTCTTCATTTGCGGACTTCGAGAATCCATCTATTAAACTCTTGGCTAGCTGGCTTAGGACTATCTGTAGGTTAGGATCCTCTCGTTGGGAGATAATAATTCTCTGCCTAAGCGTAGGTTGCACTTCTTCAACTCAAAAATGGCACAATCGGCTCAATTTAACAATTTTGACATTGACCCTTGCATTTTTTACCCTTTCGGAGTTGATTTTGACCATAATTAAGGTAATTAAGGTCAATACAATGCTCTATTTCACTATTGCAAGTTTAATTTACACTATAATTGTGAGATACTAACGAAAGACAATGAACGACCTAAGAGGAAACGATCCCCGACAACGTTTGGAGCAGCTTCGAGGAACGAAAGCTTAGCAAAACTCAAATTTAGGGAAACACTGGCTAAGGCTAAACAAGTGGTCTTACTATAGGATAGGCTAGACCATTGCTTGATGTATGACGACACATGCCTAGTGGTTCCCGCACATGTCGTTTATACTTTATATTTATGATGCCTTGAAGATGTTTTATGATATATGACGTATGATGTATGATGACGTGTATGGTACGATGATGATGGTGATCATGTCGCACATGACACTCAGGGGTCTGCTAATCTCTAGACATCGCACGGCCAGCTAATTCAACTATGATGGGTCTAGGGGGTGTGAATTGTCTGGGGATTCACGCTCGCACGTGTGGTTCGTGTGTAGGGAAGTAATGCACATCCAATTTAGTCCAGACTGGAGGCCACCTCTTGGAGGCCACCTCTAGGATGTTTTAACAATAGGTCCATGACTTTGATATGTTTGCATTTTTACGGCCCCCTCTAGTGGAGTCACTTACTGAGTATTCTTCTAAATACTCAAGTCATGTGCTACATCATTCTCAGGTAAAGGCAAGACGCCCCTATATTGCTGACGACAACATCGCAATTAAAGACCATGACAGGTGCATAGGCTAATAGCATTTTAAAATTCCTAGTCTTAGATTAGAATAGGTTCATGCCTTTCATATTTTTGAATTATTTATTATTATTGTTTTTAATTCTGTTTTTGAATTACATTTTTAAACACGTAAAACCATGATTGTGTTTTCAATGATAATGTTATGTTTTTTAGATGAAGCTATGATTTTGCGATTATGTTTTAAGAGTTAAATTCCGCACAAGAGCTTAGGTTTAGATGATGGTAGTGACTTTAGTCAAGAGTCGTTATATTATATTAGAGTCAAACTCCTCATTTCCTTAATCATTCATGTGCTCGTCTTTTACTCGAGTGTCACAATTTTAAAAATTAAAATGAGTCTCAATCGGTTTCTTATTAATGTCATACAACCAATACTTTTACAATTTGAAATTAAAAAGCATTAAACACAAGAATTATTAATGAAGAACAAGTATAAATCAAAGGAAAGGAGTTAGCCTCAAGGGCTCAATCGTAGCTTTTTCTCATCCGACAACATTTTAGCAAATGCAGCAAGGGCCTCTTCATTAGTCCCTTCCCCATCAAGAGGTTCGAAGTTTCCCGACTCCAAATTCACCCTCGACAATGGCTTCTTTAGTAAATTCTCTCCCACATCGATCAGCTTCAGTAAATTCCTCTTAGTGGCAATATCCACAGACGATACATCACCCGTCAACGTATCATCCTGTTGATATCCACAGTTATATATTTGCAGAATGTTGTAGCGGAAGCAGAAGCAAGATTGATTGCACTTATACACCCATAAACAAAAATTAAACAAAGAGACACAATGATTTACATGGAGCAACCAATCTCAATAATCAAACTATTTACAAAGTGTATATCTCACCCTCCCCTCCTACAAAATCTTTCAACAAAATTTCTCTCAAATGTTACTGAACAAGTACAAAATGACACTTAAACTCAAGCAAAATTCAATACTCTCCACCATCTTAGACAACAACACAACAACACATAGATGATTCATATATCACAATGAGAGTATGAGCAAAATAAAATATATATATATTATGAACTAAATGAGAGTTATGACAGTACATATTCATGATAACTTACAACAAAGCTAAAATATCTAAAGGCTTCTAAGAATATACCTGAATACGAAGATAATTCTTTTGATGGTTCGAAGATTGGAATATGCTTGAAATATGATAGTCTACCATATCATCGCTTGCATCGCTGAAAATGTCGACTATAGGTGCCGCTCCACCGTGGTAGATCCAATCAAGCATGCCCCATTTTGAAGATGTGGCTGCGCTATACTTCTCATCATTCTTAGGCGTACCAGTGCCTAATGAAAGGATCAACATTCTTTTTGTTTCCATGGGCTTTATGTTTAATAGCTCATTTCTATGCCTCAATAAGCTCATCTCTTTCGTCACATGAGTTATGGCTGCTAATGTCTACAAATTCAATTTAGAGAATGGTTTTTGCAATCAAAAGATGATGCTAAAATATGATGCTTACTGGGTTATTGGCTGCAACGCCACCATCAACCATGTCAAATTTACGAATGTTTCCTTTGGAGTCCTGAGTTTGAAATTCGTGGCCTGGTAAGAACGTTGGTGCTGCTGAGGTACTGATGCAAACATCCGCCAATTTTGGATTCTTTAGCTCGTCCCATTTAGCCTGAAATGCCAATTTTGTTACTTCAATTTCGAGAAATAATATAAGATCCCACCTCGGCCGGGGAGGAGAACGAAACATTATTTTCTCTCACTAGTAGAGCCGTTTTAAAAATCTTGAAGGGAAGCCCAAAGAGAACAATATCTGCTAGCGATAAGCTTGGGTTATACATGGTATCAGAACCAGACATCGAGAGATGTGTCAGCGAGGAGGCTGAGATATGAAGGGGGTGGACATGAGCCGGTGTGCCAGCAAGGATGTTGGGTCCCGAAGGGAGGTGGATTGGAGGGTCCCACATCGATCGGAGAAGGGAACGAGGGTCAACGAGGGCGTTTGGTCCCGAAGAGGGTGGATTGAGAGATCTCACATCGGTTGGAGAGGAGAATTAAACATTCTTTACCAGGGTGTGGAAACCTCTCCCTAGCACATGTATTTTAAAAACTTTGAGGAGAAACTTGAAAGGGAAAGCCTAAAGAGGGCAATATTTGCTAGTTGCGAGCTTGAGCAGTTATAAATGGTATCAAAGCTAAACACCGAGCGATATATCAGCGAGGAGACTGAGCCCTGAAAAGGGTGGACACGAGGCGGTGTGCCAGCAAGAACGTTGGGTCCCAAAGGGAGGTGGATCGGGGGTCCCACATCAATTGGAAAAGGGAACGAGTATCAGTATGGACGCTAGGCCCTGAACGAGGTGGATTGTGAGATCCCACATCGATTGGGAAGGAGAACGAAATGTTGTTTATAAGGATGTGGAAACCTCTCGTTGGGCCCTGAAGGTGGTGAATTATGAGATCCCACATCAGTTGTGGAAGAGAACAAAACATTATTTATAAAGGGTGTGAAAACCTTTCCCAGTAAGACAGCATTTTAAAAACCTTGAGTGAACGAAGGTGGACTGTGAGATCCCACATGGGTTGGGAGGAGAACGAAACATTCTTTAGAAGGATGTGAAAATCTCTCACTAGCAAATGTTTTAAAAACCTTGCGGAAAAATCCGAAAGAGAAAGCTTGTTATAAATAATATATAAATGGTGGTAAGAAAGTGTTCATACATCAATAGTTGTGAATATGACAGGCTGAAGACGCTTAATATCGAAAGCAGGAATAATGACTTGTGTTAGCGTTTGCTTAAGCGTTGTATCTCCAAGTAATTCGTGTATCAATGATCTCAAGTACTTCCCGTCGTACTTTGGCCCCATAACTCTTCCAACAAAATTCACCACCGAGCTTAAGACATGACTGATTTCACCATAAAAAAACACACCAATTTAGTAAGTGAAACCATAATGAAAGGCTACCAAATACAAATTATTACACAAACCTTCTCTGAGGGAAGATTTTTGGTGCATGTTCCATATAGAAGCGAGTAAGATCTTTCGCGGCGTACAAAGGTCGATTATCCTTGTCAGGAGCTGTAAGCATCGAGGTCACCAAACCACCTGTACTTGTTCCAGCAATTACGTCGAAGTAATCAGCAATTCTCGCATCTGGGCCATCCAATTCCTATCCAAAATGAATCACCAAATCAAAATTTCACTTCTTTGTGTCCATTTGTGTATGCGTTATTGTGCAATCCTAACATAGTATATACCTGAAGCTTAGACTCGAGAAAAGCTAGGATAGTTCCGGGAATAATGCCTCTAATGCCACCGCCATCGACACTCAAAATTGTTATGACCTTCCCCTTCCCAAAATCAGGTGCCATGATTTGAATGGTGTGTTTTGAAATTGGAGTTTGAGAGTAGGGTATTTATAAGGGAAGGAAAATGAATTATGGAAATGAGGTAAGCGAGGCATTATGGAATGGTATATTGGAGCCATAATTCGCGAATTTCAAAGCATTATCCAATCCATATTTGGTTTTGTTTATGTTTCACGTGATCATATTTCTTTATTAAATCTTATCGCCAAAATAATATCTTTCCCACTTGACTTCAAATTTGGCTCTTCCAAAATAATATAAATTTTAAATTTGATATCTGTCACCATCTTGTTATGATTATTGCTCTTCTCAAGGAAGGAAAAAACCAAACGAAACCACTAAATAATATTTCCCATTTCTTCTCTTGTTTTAAAATTTTTAAAAATAAAAATATTTGATAATACGTTTTGTTTATCATTTCTCATGTTTAGATTTTAAGAACAACAGTACTCCGGCAAAGCTCAATCAAGTAAGTGACCTTACTCTAGGATAGACTAAAAATTATATGAGTTACGAGTTATGATGTATGAGTTATAATGATGTATGAGGTATATTGTATGATTTCGTACGTTAGTTATATGTTGATGTATGAGTTATGATGTATGGGCTATGATGCATGATGATGTACGTGAGTTATATTACGATGTATGACATATTTGATATGTTTGATGCACTTAATGGTGTTTATGATGAGTATGATGATTGCATGATGTTTATCTTAATATGTTGATGTTTTCCATATTAAACATGTTATATGATGATTAGTGTCATATTGCATCAGGTCGATAGATCGACCTAGGACACAATCCTAAAAGCATGAAAATGATATTAGTATAAATATCCAACGAACATGTGTTACTTAATATAACAAAGAGATGAGACTAGAGGGTTGTGTCAGAAGAGATGTTAAGATGAGAATTAGAGGGATCTCATGCATATTGTATGTACATAAGCATAGGGATACCTCTCCTAGAGATGATGAGTGCGAACATGCACAATATGATGATGAGGGTGTTCACAAGGAGCATGACACCAAAGCTTCTACTGACCTCTGGACGTCACTACAGATAGTTAGCTTAATAGAGAGGATCCAGGGGGTGTGCGAGCCCTCTGGGGATTCACACTCGCACGTGTGGGTCGTGTGTCGGAAAGTACTACACATCCATAGTAGTCCGAGACTTAAGGCCACCCCTAGTATGAGATGAGATAAAGACAGGTCCCTAGAGCATGATTGCATGTGTTTGCATTAGCATGACCTCTGTAGTGGGGTCACTTACTAAGTATTCTTCGAAATACTTACCACACCATTTTTATTTTCAGGTAAAGCCAGGCATTTATGTACGAATGACGACGGCATCGTGAGTAGAGACTGTGGCATGTGCATAGGGTAGACTCATATTTAAATTATAGTCTTAGATGAAAATATGTTGTTTTGCATTTTATTGTTTTAAATTATTTTGTATTGTATTTATTTTCTTTAAATTTTCAGTATTTTGTATTAAACACGTAAGATCATGACTATGCTTTCAAGAGTTAGAAGATGTTTTAAATGTTTTTGACATTTATGCTATAAATAATGTTTTCTTTTAAGAGTTATATTTCGCATTTGAAAGAAGCATGAGACATTAGTAACAACTCTAAGCATATCCTTAGTCATATCGTGTCCCAACTTATCGTAAATAAGGAAGTAACAAAATTGTGCCAAATGGAAGAAAAAAAAAAAAAAAAAAGTGTTGTCCTGTACTTCACCGACGCCCCTACCTGTTCTTCCCCGACCCATCCATCCCTTTCTTCTTCTTCACACTTTTCTGTTTCTTTTCATTTATAATCCCATTTACTCCTCCCCTCATATTAACAACTTGTTTTCCATCTCATGTTTTTCCGATAGTTTCATTCGTCTTACCATCATTTTTGCCTAACAAAATCATGTTATACCTAATTTACCCCACATATATACGTCACCTCTTCTTCACACCGGTTTATATTATATTCCTCGTCCCCTCCCGTTTCTATCTCACTTATATATAAGTATATTTCAACATACATATATACACGTTTTTTTTTTATACTATATCAATCAGAAATTATGGGGTAGAATGTTTGTTTATGAATCTTATTTAGTAGGATTTTTTATAATAAAGATTAATATTGAAAAAAAAAACTTTAAAATTATTATATTTTTAAAAAAATAATAAACGGAAAAAATTACCAACGGAGAACTCCGACCCCACAAATTTTTCTTGTGAAATTTCCATTCATATCCCATAAAAATAAATGGAGAATTCACGAACATAAAAAAAATAAAATAGAAAACAGTAATAGAGACGACGACAAAAAAAAAAAAAAAAAAAAA
>NW_019268529.1:1950593-1965938 GCF_002738365.1 Cucurbita moschata
ATATATATATATATATATATATATATATATATATATATATATATATATATATATAAGCAATGATAATGAGTAGCAAAAGCATGTATGTGACCCAATTTTAAGTCAGATTTCATATTATATGTATATGAGATATATTTGAAGTACATATTGTGACATTAAATATAGTATTTGTTTAGCGTGCAAATAATTGATACATCTAAATAAAGCATATCATAAATATATAACTGATATATCTAATATCATATACATCTATCACATTAAATATATATATATATATATATATATATATATTAAAACAATTTCACACGTTTTTGCTATTTAATAACTAAGTTTAATAAAGTAATTGTGAGATTATGTATTATTATATTATCTCATTAAAATTATAATATAGCTATTAGATGTGTGTACGTTTCCATTTTAGACTAATACTTAAATCAGTTTTTTAAATAATTAAATATTCATATATGAATGACTTTCCAATAATTTAAAAACCAAAAATAGTTTTATGCCCGACTTAAAAACTTAATTTTAAGGAATAAAAATTACCTAAGATGAATATGAAAAAGTGAAATTTGAAACTTAATTATAAAGAATAAGAATTATAGAAAATGGGACGTTTAATAAAAATAATATACCTAAGGTAAATATTCCAAGACTTTACTCATGCAAAACTCTAATGTTCGCATGAAGTCTAATAAATGGTTTTAAAGGAATAGTTTTACAAAAGTTTGAACTTGAAACTGATATCATGTGTTCACATATGTTGACTTGGATTTTAAATGATAGGATCGAACTCCCATTAAAGATAAGTTATTCACACTAGCTTAAGCTAATTAGGTAAATGACTTTACCAGTGAAGTTAGATAATTGAATAGTGTATGATGGTGCATGCCTCGTGGCCTCTGCATGCACCATATTATTTTATGTTATTCTTATGCGTTATATTGTAATGACATATGATGCTTTGCTATTTATGCATGTGATATTCATTATGGTGTATGATGGTACATGCTTTGTGGTCTTTGTATTTCAATCATTAGATCTAAAGAATTCTGGGTCTTCTTGAACATATTCAAATTTTAGCTCAATCCAATAATTAGATTTAAAGGTACGAACGATCTTCACAAACTTTCTAGCTCTAAAATGGTCGAAAATTTTTGTAAATGGAACTTTAGGGCATTTTTTATATTTTGAATATTTTATTCCAAAAATTCCAAACATTTTCCAAGAATACTTACTTTTTGGTCATTTTCTTCCTTGGAACATCTTTAAATTCTTTACCTAATAAAGAATTTAAATTTAACAATATTTGTTAAAATAATAATAATAATAATAATAAAGAGAGGCTTTTTGACCTTTGCCCGCTTTTTCATTTCCAAACCTTTTTCAAAAGTCTTGAATCCTTAAATTCTTTGCCGAGTATATCGAAAGTATCTTTTTTGGACCCAACCACCGTGGTCTTTTAGTTTTTTTTTTCTTAAACCTTATTTGTGTAAATTAAATTACTCGAGTTCCTTAACCTTATTTTGCATTCATACAAGTATATGGTTGACATACGGGAGGATAAAAAAAAGGTTTATAGTATACGGAGAAGATTGGGTGTCTTATCTATGTAATACTATTGATATGACTCACTTTATAATTGCTACATATGATTTTGTAAGAACTAAATTTTCTACTTAATTTAAGGTCGTCACTGTATACATATCATGAACATTGAATGCAGAAATACTTTATTTAAACTTTCATAAAACATACCTTCATCTTAAAACACAGTCATGAACTTACGTGTTTTGAAAACACACGACACAACAAAAGACTAAATAAAATAAATAAACATTTAAATTAAAATCATTCTATTCTAAACGTAAGAAAATAAATATGACTACCCTAGGCATGTGTCATGGTCTCGAGTTGCGATGTCGTCCTCAGCCGTACAGGAATGTCTTGTCTTAACCTAGAATAAAGGTAGCATGGTGACTTGAGTGTTTTAAGAAATACTCAGTAAGTGACCCCATTATTAGGGGTTAAATGCAAGAACATGCGAATGCAATGACGGACCTATCATATCAGTCTATTTTTCCTACGACACTATTCTAATGGGCAGTTATGAGCTTACCAGACAGTTCGCACATTGTTGGGCCCCTTTTCTTGTCGAGCGAGCCTTCTCTGGTAGCTCAACTTTTGCCCGACACTCATTAGAATTAGTAACCGTCACGACAACAACATGTAAAACATAACAATACTTCACCTGCCTAATAAAGGTAAATAATTGCAATAATTCACGAAATCTAAAATATGTGATTTCCTAAAAATGAAATTATGATAAAAGGAGAGAAAAATTTAATATATACCTTAAAGAACCATACCTCTATTTGTCATCTCTCTTAGCTTAAATCTGCTTCTTTGTTTACTCAAATCTGACATTTTTATGTTTTTGTTTCATTTTTGGAGTGACCTAAGATTCTTCTTAAGAATTGGTTTGAGGAGAGATTAGTGGAGAGGAGTGGGGAGGGTTGTTTTTATTTATTTATTTATTCTTTTTATTATTATTTTTTAAACGTAATAATTTTTTTATTTGTTTATTTCTTTGTTTACTTATTTATTTGATCCAAATGGTCTATGTCTGGGTAATAGAGGTATTCTATATAATGAGTTTGTATAAATATTTAATCTCTCTTTATAAATCAGTTAATAGAAGAAATTAATATTTTACATGATGATTATATGCAAATTGCTCGTAATTCTAAATGAGTTATAAACTCTTGCGTACGAGGGCTTGTTCCTTTATTTGCTTAGGTGAGAATGGTTTTTATAGTCAATTAAATGTCTATTATTATGAGAACTTGACCAAATAAGGAGCTGGAAACATAATTTCACCCGATGGAATTCACTCCTTTCCTACTACCCTTCAAATGCGTTTATGATCATGATTGACAAGTTGGCAACTATACCCTACCCTTTAAATGACTATTACATGAAGTTATGAAATTTAAATAATAAATAAAATCTTCAAGGAAATTATCAATAAGTGTTATTTACTCCAACATCCTTACAAATTTTGACCTCCAAAAATTCCAAATGGTCCTTTGAGTTAACTTATAGCACATGAAGTGCGGGTTGAATCGAGCTTATTCAGTTTTGTAGATGAAGAATGAATGCTTGTTGAATCTTCGTGGCCATGGATCGTGTAATAAGTCAAGTTGAAAAAACACTATGATTCTTATCCATTGATGGCCCAAAAAATCTCATTCATCTACGGTAACATGGTCATGTGATCATAAAATACCATAAATAATCTTAGTTAGCTTAGAGTGGCACCTAGCAATTTTGAAGGCTCAAGACTAAATGAATGAAATTCTTTTGGCATACCCTTGACATTAAAGCAAAGATCCTACAGAGTGATGTAATAATTGCCAAAGAAGAGTAACATTAGCCGAGGAAACAAAATACATGTCGATTATATTTTAGAAGTGGAACTTTTTGATATCTGAAGAATAAACTTTATGACCAATTTCCGCAAAGTTGTATATTGATAATCATAGAATTTGTATCAAAATGGGTAGAGAAAATTGCTTGTCCAATGCCAAAAATGTGGTCAAAATTGATAGGAACAACGCACTTAGAGTACTCATCAATAATGAATGATCACATTTTATCAACAAAATGATGAACAATTTGATCGCAAAATATAATGTCAAACACAAGATATCCACATCCTATCATCCACAAACAAATGGCCAAGTTGAAGCCACCAACGGAGAAATTAAGGGAATCCTAGAAAAAGTTGTGCATCCAAATAGCAAATGGAAAAGACTTGTCTTTCAACCTGGATCATGCACTATGGGCCTACATCACAACTTTTAAAATACTTTTTCATAACACTTGTGGCCTTTGATTATGAAACAGATGAACAATTAAGAACACAACAATTTTGTTAGCGGTGGGTCAATTCTTTAGCTCTACTTCATATCTGCACCCTTCCCTAAAAAACACAACAATTTTGATCTTATAAATGAATACGCTAATAAAAGGAAACAGCTTCCAACAACAGAAGAAAGAAGAAAGAAAGCAGTGTAATAGATGAAGACACTCATAAGAAACCTCACAATTACAATCCAGAAGTTCAAACCTCTGGAAATGCAAGTGCCACCCTCTCAAAACCTTGGATGATTATCTTCACTTGCACTTCAACACAACACTTTTGACTCAATCCTATACAAATACAGTGAGATAACTCCTACTCCTACTCCAACACCTGCATTTTCATTCCACTGGATCATCGTCCCTGTTTCGAGTATCCACAACTCGGGCTGAATGGAAATCGAACTATTTCTCAACTCAGCCATTTGATTCAATTATCACACTCAATACTTTTGACAAATCTTCAACATTCGAGTTATAAAGCTTACAATGGTTTGGCCAAAGTTCGACTAGAAGGTCCGTGTAACAGTTTGACAAACCCGAGGAAGCTCAATTTTCCATCGGTATGTCTAATCCAATCGTGAAGAACGGCATGAACAGGTACTGAAGGGCTGAGGCCAAGTTCCTGAAATGTCCACAATACCAGAGATTAGAGTTCATTTCTGGGTTTTGCAACTTCACCCAACTGTAGGTAAGATTTCCATGTCAAGAATTCCATGCATTTTATAAATCGAACTTTCTGACAACATATTAGGAATTGGACTTTGTAACGGCCCAAACCCACTGCTAGCAGATATTGTTCGCTTTGACCTATTATGTATCGTCGTCAGTCTTACGGTTTTAAAGTGCGTCTATTAAGAAGAGGTTTCTACGCACTCTTGTAAAGAATGTTTCATTTCCTTCTCCAACCGAGGTGGGAACTCACAGACTTCCTCTATCTACAAGAAAATCTAAATAACCCAGGGAGGATTCCATGTCCACAGTCAAGATCTAACGTTTTCCTTATTGCTCATGCAAAAAGATATAACTAAGTTCTTAAGTGTGTGGATGCACTGACGTTTGATCACAAGCAAAGATCATAAGCACAAATAAATCAAACATACCGATGCCAGTTCCTCTATAACAATAGCTCTGTTTCCGTCTTTCTCGAACAGATCATAAGCACACCGTGCATGTTGCTCCCACCTATCAAGAGCCTCGAGTTGATGGATACTTAGCGTAGCAGCACAAAACTCCTCAAAATCCATTCTCCTATATTGCAATGCATTTAGCTGTTGCACAAAAGCAAAGCAAAACATAAGCAATGATAATTTAAAGGAAGATGACTCCAAAATATAGTTCAGAATATTACCGATGTCAATAAATCAGGGATCCTCGACTCCTTCATAGCATTTGTTACGTTTTTCATCAAAGCCTAACGATAGGTAAAACAGCAATCAACACAAGACCATGTTGAAAAAAAACACGAGAAAAACAGATGGAAATAACCTCTTTGAGGTTTTCTATGCTTATGGTGCCATTTCTGCTCGGTTCCAAGAGTGAAAATTGCGTCTTCAAATAGAATAGTTCGTCTATAGTTAACGTTCTCGAAACAGCCTACCATATATTACCCCAAGAAAAAAGGAATAGTTAATAAGAAAAATAATGGGAAAACAACAGTGGATTTACAGGAAATCATACAAATGTACAGAAAACAAACCCTTAAAGCAGCTTTTCGAAGAGACGATGACCGCATGTAAGTCTTCATGAGTTTAAATATTAAGATATCAAGAGGAGGTTTTACATCTATATAATTTTTAATCCATGGATGACCTGTGTATGAAGCAGGAAGAAAAATGAGAGTGGGTCTTTAACCATGGATGACCTGTGTAAAAATGAGAGTGGGAATTATGAATACAGGAAGAAAATAGTATTGGTATGAAGCACGTACTCAAGGCTTGAGCAGCAGAAATCCTTTTTCGTGGGTCTTTAACCAATAAGCGTTTAACAAAATCTTTTGCCTCAGAAGACAGAGAAGGCCATGGTGGCTCGTCGAAGATTGGATCGGCTTTAAGAACAGCTTTAAAGATGCCAGACTCCGTTCGAGCCCAAAAGGGGCGACTGCCACATAAAAGAATATATGCTATTACACCTATACTCCAGACATCTGCCTCAGTACTGTATGATCTATGGAGCACTTCTGGAGCTACATAGTAAGCACTACCGACAATATCATTCAGCCTTTCATCTGCCAAAAAAGTTAAAAGAACATTCAACTATTTTGCAAGTCATGGGGTTACTAACAAACTATACCAACTGAACTAAGGGAAAACCTGGTTTCACAAAATCCGACAATCCAAAATCTATAGCCTTCAACAGCGAATCTTCATCTTTTGAAGTGAAAAGGAAATTCTGATCCATCAATAAGTTGCACTTAGCCAAAAATTCATAAAGTGGCAGCAAACACAACAGATCATTTAGACCAAATATAACGCACAAAGCAGAGTTATCTTTGTGTATAACGCACCTCGGGTTTGAGATCCCGGTGAGCCACACCCTGAAGGTGGCAAAAAGCTACAACATGTAATATTTGTTTCATTACAGTCCTTGCATCCTCCTCTGTATATTTACCGCCCCTAATATAGTAAAAGAAACGTCAAGAGAACATCAGAGAATTAATCCCAAGTTTATCAAAGCTTTTGAAGTGAAAAGGAAAAAAACCATTGGCTTATCGAGTTATCTATCGAGCCATGAAAAAGATTCAACAAAATACAGAAATAAATCCACTATCTGTTTTACGTCAAGCAATATGTGGAGTAACTCCCGATATAGCAGTAAAGGCAAGACGTGTAGCACACGTCCAAGATAGCATTAGATAAGAGTACCTTGAAAGAATTCTGTCCAAGAGCTCTCCTCCTTCACACAACCTGAAAAATGCATAACCCATCAAAATCAAGCCATGATTAGACTCATCGATACCGTAAAATCAAGAAAGAACTTCCCATAAGCATCAAAGGTAGACGATAGTGAAGAAACTTACTCCATTACTATATAAACGTTGTCATGATCCTCATATGCATCATAGAAATTTACAAGATTGTTGTGACCACTCAATGATTTTAATATCTTCACTTCCCGTCTGACATCCTCGATCGCAATTGCAGTAGTCATCTACCAGCAAGAATACACGTGGTAAACAATTCGAAAAGGAGACCAACATCAATATAGAACAAGTTGCAACCAGAATAAATTAATGACCCGAAAAGCATATCATAGTATTGTTTAAATCCAGAGCAAAGGTTCAAGACTTAGCTGAAATCAACTAAATTAATGAATCTTAGAACAAAGGAACTACTAAGTATATGTTGGACACAATTTATTGAAGCAATACAAAATATTTGAACATAAAAGGAAAGCCTCAAGATCCACAAGCCAGTTCCTATATTCCATGTTAACTAGATCTCTAGAACAAGCAGATTAACAAGAAATCCATGTTAACTTGAAAAACAATAATTCCCATTTTGAGTGTAAAGAAAGCAATATTGTAACAAAATCAAAGATCGTTGCAGAGCACAAAGCTGAAATGAGGAAGGTCTTTACCTTAGATTTGGGAATGATTTTGACAGCCACTTGTTGGCCCTTATGCTCGCCCTTCTTAACCCTCGCTGCACGAGTGTAGCCAAAATGCCCTCTCCCAACCTCTTCTCCAAGCTCATATTTATTCGAAACATGCTTCGAAAACCCAAAATTCTTATCCAAACCAGTAATCCCTTCCGCTTCGCTCCCCTCCGGAATCGACGCCTCGTTTGGCTTCACCGAGCCGTGCCGCCGCGCTAGAACCGCACGAATATGCTTCGCTGGCGACGGCGGCGGAAACGGCTTCCTGAAAAACCGCTTCGGAGTGGAATTAGCACTCGCATTCGCCGGAGACTTCTTGGAAAACAGGTAATGAGCAGGACTTGGACTGTAAAAAGGGAAAAACGGCGATTTCTTCACATTCTCCATCTCATGGGTGTCAGTTCTCGGATTCCCCGTGCCATTTTGAGAGCTAGGCGGTAGCGGCGAAGCTCCTCCCACGGAAGAGATAGAGTTTCGCTGAGCCGAATTAGGCACTCCATTGGGCGTTCTTGAACCAAATTTCTCAGAAAACCGATCAGAATTCGGAGACGGAGACGGTTTAGAGTTGCAGAGACCCATCAGAAATCTCCACGAAAAACGAAAGAGAAAGAAGAAGAACAACAATCAAACAAAACAAGACGATTGAAATTCAAAAGTTCCAACGCCGAGTTAAAGCAGTGGATGAGAATTAATGAAACGTTTGAACAATTTATTTTCAAAACTTGAACAAATTCCCAGAGAAATCTTTTTGAAAAAAAAAAAAAAAAATTCCACCAACCGGAATCTTGATTTGTCTCTGATGATTGGAAGTGTTCTCAACACTCAGACAAAGAGACTGATCCACACAAAATGATAAAAAGGAAGCGACGTCGAGTTCACTTTTCGGTGTCCAATTTAATATTATTAATAAATTTGTACCACAAAATTTAAAATTTTAAAAAAGTTATTAATTCAATATCTGACGTAGACTTCATTTCCTTACGTGGGGGGCCAGAGATGGGTCAAGTAGGGGCTCCAGATTTCATCCACGTGGCATTACAATGAGAATTTTCTTTCCTTTTTTTATTTTTTATTTTTTATTTTTTTAACTCCCTCATGACATGATGAAAAGGACCACAGAGAAATTATATATTCCTTCCGGTAATTTTAAAATATTCAAATTGGATTTTTCTGTTAAAAAAATTCTTGTGATTTTACTGTTGGAATGTTTTTTTTTTCTTTTTTTTAGGTCTTGATGAATTGTTTGTTGCATAAATAACACAAACGTTTCTACTTGTCTACATGTTATTATTTGTATGATGTGATGTTTATAAACATTATGTGATACATGTACTTCTACTATGTCATGATACCATATTTTCGTTATGCCCTATAAGATGTGCATTTTAATCTTGTATCATAATTTGAAAATGTGGGATCGCATGCATATTGTATGTCACGAGCATGAGATACTTTCCAATTTTTTTTTTTTTTTGTATGAACACACTATGATATGATACACACCCCTTTCTTTATGTTGGCTTTTGGTAATTTGAGTGTGTGCTAGCTGTAGCATACTTAGGAGGTATGAACACGAGCCCGCCTAGTGGGCTAATGCGCTCGTGCATGAACTACATGTAGAAAGTACTATGCATTCAAAAAAATCATTTATATCATTATTTATAAAAACATATGTCATCGAACGTAAATTACTTTTCAGGCATACACCACATTATTATACGTGCTCCTTGCCTTTCTTTTGGTTTTCAGTGGTATGAACATACGGTAGCCCATAGCATGCCTAGGGAGTATGTTAATGAACCCATCCAAAGAGTTCATTCACATGTGCGTGTGAACTATATATAGAGAAATACTATGCATTCAACCCTATTCGAAAAGAAAAGTAGAGCTAACGTAACATTCAAAAAAAGTAAGTCTCACCAATTATTTAACATGTTACATGTGGTTACCTTTTCTGATCTTATTAGTGGAATTACTGTTATGACCCAATTTTCGGGACTTCAAATCTCAAGTTGATGATTAAAAGACAAGACAACAACAAACGGACCATAGTCAAATTCAAATTGAAAATAGTACAAAATAGATGGTGGTACAAATGACAACACAAAAAATATAGACTCAATCTACACACGTCACAAATTTAAATTTTAAATAGTAATAATTCGTGGTCTTAAATTTTAATTTTAATTTTTTTAAAATAAATAAATAATAATAATAATATATGAAATTATTTTGAAAAGATTTCTTTTATTATATATATATTTTTTAGAATTACCATCAAGTATGATCTGTGGTATGTAATGATTTTTTTTAGAAATATTTCAGTTATAAATATATAAAATTAATTTTCTTTTCTTTAATTTTAAAAACAACCAAACCCTACCAAATATCACCCTTCTAAACCTCCACTTGTCACTATTTAATTGGTTAAGGATGTCAACTTAACTGCCACCTCATCAATATTCTCTAACAAATTAATTTTTGGCATTATCTACCGGATCACAAGATATACTAGCATGCAAGCATTAACTCCATATATAACTAGAAAATAATGTATAGGATATTAGATTGAGCCAAAATATTAGGTATGTTATGTATGATGTCTAAAAGTGTCTGAAATGTCCATAGAATAAGATTTTTAATCTATATGTTATACGTATGGGATATTTATTTTGTGCTAGATACTATGTATTGAGAATGAGATCTGTACTCATTGGTTGAGCTATCTCCCTGTTTGGCTAGAAATAGAATGGTTTTACTATCACCTATACCTCTTGTAGACCAAACAGTTCGGTGAGCAGCAATCAAAAGCTTAGGTACTAGTATTGTCAATAGCATATTAGCTTTGATAAACTAGTCTAGGGAGTCCTTAAGATGATAGTCTAATATTTAAAAGGTTTAGATGCTAAGAATCTGGTTTACATCCAGATATCGAGAGAAGACAAAGAAAGTTTACTAAGTCTACTAATAGTATGAATGGTATCACCAGAGTCTTCATCTCCTATCTTTTTTGGTACGTCATTAGTGTTATTAGTGACCTAGGTCAGACTTAATAACATCTCTGTCAAGTAGTATGCATATAAGACCAGTACCGTCGTACTTTGATTCGATTATGTACATTATCGTGTGGAATAGCTAAAGTTCTTCTAAACAAGACTTCTACTACAAATCTGTCTAGAAAAGGAATAAGGGACCATACAAGCAAACTCTGTAGCTAGATGCCACATGGGTCATTCGATTAGAATTTTTAAGTTTATGGTGGTTCCTGTAGAAGGGTTGTCAATAATCACAAATAAGTGTCGTCCCAAGACACCAATTTTATGTGTAGGGGTTGTGTCATTTGAGTTTTTATATTTCGTTCCGTAGTCCGATTTTGTAATAATTTTTTAGATAACACTTGATTTATAATTGATTTTGAATTTTTTTAAAACGAAATGTTGTTTACTTTTAAATGGTACAAAATTTTATTGTATTTTTAGTGTGAGATCCCACATGGGTCGGGGAGTAGAACGAAACATTCTTTATAAGGGTATGAAAACCTCTCCCTAACATACATGTTTTCAAAACTTTGAGTGGAAATCTGAAAGGGAAAGTTAAGAGAGGACAATATTGGCCGGTTGTGGGCTTGAGCTGCTACATTTAATATCAGTCTACATCAAGATTCATGATTCCAAACCTAAAAAATAAGGTCCTGACACTGACACTGACACCACTGTTGGTGTCGAAAAATACATCTACATATAATATGATCACAACCAAAGAGATCTAATTTTCATGACTTTTTTTTGGGATTACTTTTTTTTAGTAGGGTTGGATGATCATGGTTCACACACGCATTTCATAACCTCACTAGACGGACTTGTTAACATACCCCTAGGTTTAAATACAAGCTAGCACACGATCACATTGTCGAAAACTAGTGGAAAGGAAATAAGCATGAATAATATCGTGTTGCACATGTTTTTACACAACATACTAGAAGACATGGTATTTCTTTTATGCTTACCATACATGGTATATAACACGTAAGTAAGATCACATGTTACGTGTTATTCATGCATCACACCATGAGCACTTCTCCATATATGTTACGAGAGAAAAGTATTTTACAGAATTTGTCTGCATATATTTTAAAGTATATATAATTGTTCCTTCAATTACATAAGATCTGATAATTACATTTTGTGCATTATTAATTTTGAAAAGGTAATTTATTTAAAAATAAATATTGAATAAGAAATATTTAAATTTACGAAAAAAACCCATATTTGTTTTAACAAAAAGAAAAATTAAAGATATAAAAAACCAAAAATAATTAATGACTTGGCCAACATTCTTGAATTAGTGTTGTAGCATGTGCAACACACATGAAGTCATTTTCTAGAAAAGTGAAGAGGAAAAGACATATGTGAAGTCTTTATTTTATTTAATGTTTATGACAAATAAACCTTAAATTATTATCAATTTAGGAAATTGTTGAATCAAAGTCGTATAACAAAGTAGTTCACAATTATTCACTGTCTGCCACTTTTGATGTCAACATTAATCGCTCGAAACACTAGCGGTAGAAAATGAGATCTTTGATAAAATTTGTTAGCACACAAATAATAAGTAAGATGAAGTTTTTTTACTCTGCTTAGAATTTTTGAACACTTGT
The DNA here is from genome assembly GCF_002738365.1 of Cucurbita moschata. NCBI lineage: Eukaryota > Viridiplantae > Streptophyta > Magnoliopsida > Cucurbitales > Cucurbitaceae > Cucurbita > Cucurbita moschata. The sequence goes on from NW_019268529.1 coordinate 1,962,772, forward strand.
AAGAGAAGAAACAAGAAAATTAACCCGTTTGAGTTCATTTTTTTTTAATCATTTAGAGGGACCTCATGTATGTTGTATATTCATAAGTATAGGGATACTTCCCCTCGAGATGATAAACGCGGACGCACACAGTGTGATGATGAAGGTGTTCATGGAGAGCATGACACTAGGGGTTCCGCTGACCTCTGGACGTCACAACAGAGTAGCTTGACTAGAGAGGGTCTAGGGGGTGTGCGAGCCCCCTGGGGATTCATACTTGCACGTGTGGGTCGTGTGTAGAGAAATACTATACAACCATAGTAGTTCGAGACTGGAGGCCACCCCTAATATGAGATAGAGATAGGTCCCTAGAGCATGATTGCATATGTTTGCATTTGCATGACCCCCCTATAATGGAGTCATTTACTGAGTATTCTTCGAAATGTTTCGGTCGTGTGCCACATCATTTTTTAGGTAAAGGCAAGACGCATGTATGGATGACGGTGGCATTGCGAGCAGAGACTGTGACACGTGCATAGGGTAAACTCATATTTAAATTCCTAGTCTTAGGTTAGAACATATTGTTTTTCATTTCATCGATTTAAACTATTTTGTATCTATTTTTATTTTCTCTAAATTTCAATATTTCGTATTTAAACACGTAAGACCATGACTGTATTTTCCAAAGTTAGAAGATGGTTTAAATGTTTTCGACATTTAAACTATAGATGATGTTTTCTTTTAAAAGTTATATTTCCGCATTTTAGAAGAGCATGAGACATTAATAATGACTCTGAGTAAATAGAAATTTAGGCTCGAGACGTCCATGTTGTGCCAAGCCACATATCGACTACTCATATTCAATGTTAGATCCTCAAACTTTTCTAACTTCGCTCCGATTCTTTATCTAATCACACTCCTTTGCCCGACGATCTCACCAATTTTGACCAATTCGTTATAGATATTAGCAAAGTAAGTTCTTTCCCTTGAGCAATTTTACACCTTGGGGACAAATTTTTCCTTGGGGACAAATTTTTTCTTTGATTTGAGTTTGGAAGAGTAGGTTCTAACTTAAAAGGAACTTGATATTTTCTTTTGATGAAAGACCTCCTACATCATAGTGAACATAAATGAAAATAGGACTTTCAATCCCACTTATGTTTCTTATTCTTAACATGATATCAGAGCTTCCCATTTCTAAGACCTTTAAGATTTTTATATTTTTATTTGAATATTTAGAGTTCGAGAATATTTTGGTAGGTGGAAAGGCAGCAAAGGATGTGTGTGGGAGTTGAAAAGTGGGGAGGAATCACGGTCACATAATAAAAAGGAAAAGATAAAGCAAAAATATAAATAAATGAAAAGGAAAGGAACAATAAATGATGCCCCGAATGCCAAATATATGGTTATGTTTCTTTTAATTATCCTTTCTTTCTTTTCTTTTTCCTTTTTTTTTCTATTAACAATTGTTTTAATTTTTTAATTACAAAAATCTAAAATCTTATTTCGTATGAAACTAATTACTTCCATTTTGGCAGCGAGGTGGTCGACGACGTTGACCCAAGTGGGTTCGTCTTCGGTTGGAAGAGTTGTTATTGTGAGAATGAGAATGATCAACCTCGTTGGTTACTAAAGGAAGTAGGGTGACTTTTATGGGTGCGACCACAATTAGTTGTTGTGAATGTTGTAGAGTGGAGTCAGAAGACTAAAGGGAACAATGAAGCAACTCAAAACTTTCATCTTTAGAGACTAAATCTACAGAACAAGGGAGAGGGGTGAGAGCCATTTGAATAGTAGAAAAGGTTGAAAAATTGGTGTCGAATTCACGAAGGAACCAATGCACTTTATCAATGTCCTTGACGGGTCTACTAATGGCATGAAGTTGATCACAAATTGTTTTGAAGGTACGGGCATACTCAGCAACAGGTTTGGTGTCGCGTTTCATCATCTGCAAGTTATCCTTGAGTCTCAGTTCAAGGGTTTTTGAATGATGGCTTAACGTAGACTCCAATGTGAGCCAAACGTCACGTGCAGTGGAGGACTAATGACGACAACAATGACTTCCTCAGTGAAAGAGGAGAGCAGAAGATAGAGAAGTCGTTGATCAGCTACTTTCCACACCAAATTTTTTGTGCCGAGTGTTGAGGAGGTTTCTAGTTCAAAGCGAGGTAATGAAACCATAGATCAGAGTGTTCATCGTATAAGGGTTGGTTTATAAATCGATTGAACTCCAAATGAGGTAAGATTTTATATATGACTTATTCGGGATAAATTCAGAGTTAAGAGTAAAATGACCAAAATGCCCGTTTGTTTAAGATATTTCAAAGTACAAACACCCATCAAATGATATGATTTCAAGTAAAGCCTATATATAAGTGCATCAAAGTTTATCTAAGACGTCAAGATGTGTGGATCAAGTTTAGAAAGTAAACCAAGTTAAGGGTATAAACCAAGACCTAAGAGAAAAGACAAAATTGCCCCTAAGTACCCTAACAAAGATTCATGATTTTTCTAGAACTCCAAGAAATATACCACGATCTTTATGATATTGTTCATACCTAATAATGTATATTACAAACTTATATTAGGGTCTAAGCATGTATATTAGGACTTATGTCTCATAACAGCTCTTGGAGAAACAACCTAATAACCCATGAAATTAAGAAAATGAAGAACAAGAACCATGAAAAAGTACAACGTAAGTTCCAAGTCCACTACATAAAAAAATAAAAAAATCTAGGTAATACCTAGAAACAAAGGACTAAAGTCGGTACAATCTAAGAATCTAGATGCCCCCAAGGTACAATATATTCATAACTCAGATTACATCGCTTAGAATGTAAAAAAAAACTATCTTTCACGATAGGGTTAGATTTTCTTTCTACATAATGTTGGGAGAGCAATCGACAAAATCTTCTGTAGACACGATGTGCCAAAAAATCTCGACAACATTCAATCAAGTGCTTAAAATACTGTGGAAAAGCATCCTAAGGGATAGAAGGGATACGATGAAGAAAGGTATTGTATTAGATGCATGAAAATTTAAGAGTAATTAGCATGCATAATATGTACGTCATGCTTACGCTATAAATATATGAATAAATGGAACAAAAAATAGAGTTAGTGGGGGAGAATAATAATGATAGGAAGCCAAAAAAAAAAAAAAAAAAAAAAAAAAAAAAAAAAAA
>NW_019268529.1:1966751-1971808 GCF_002738365.1 Cucurbita moschata
GGAAGCCAAAAAAAAAAAAAAAAAAAAAGAGGTCTAAGCAGAGAGTTTAGCATATTGATTGATTCCCACTGAGCCACCAGTTTCATAATTCAGCTCCCCACTTAAATTCAACATTATATTAATAATATTATACACACATGTTTTTGTTTTTGTGTTCTGTTTTATGTTCTTTATAATTGTTTTTTTTTTTTTTGTGTGTGTGTGTATGATCTGATGCTGCATCACTGCCTCTGCTGCAACTCCCCTTTCTCAGTGTCATCAATATCACACACACATCATTTATTCAAACACTACTGATTCTACTTTATCATTTTTTTAATTATTTTTTCTAATGTAAAAGAAGCTATTTCAATCCTCTTCTTTAATTTTTCAGTATGCTATTTAATCCAATTTTAATGTAAATATGTGTTTTTATAGAAAATTTGTCTGAAGATTTCTCATGATATGATGTGATTATGGAATATTATATGTTAGAGAATCGACCAAGCTAAAGAAGAAACAGTTGACGCTCGAGATGAAAATAGTAATCTCATGTGATTAATTACCTTTTTGAAGAACAAAATAAGTAATTAGGATTATATTCATATAAATAACCTATTTACCGTTCCTGTCAAGCTAAATTAATAAAAATACTTGTTAAACTTTTGAAACATCTTTTGAAATTCAAACGTATCAGTAAAAATATTTTTGTATTTTTTTTTTTTAAGTTTAATGATATTTTTAAAACCTTATTGAAAATTTAAGGATATTGTTGAAACTTTTGAAAATTTAGAAGTATCGATAGACAAAGGGTAAATTTCAAAGGTATTTTTATTAATTTAGACGTAAATAAATAAATAAATAAAGTTTGGTTATTTAATTTGGAAATGATCAATAAATTAAAAATTATATTTGTTACAATGATTTTAGAAAATTGGGGCCAAAGTTTATAATTGGGCCAACATTGGGCCAATTGGATACGAAATGGTTTTTAGAAACCCAATGACGCATTGAGTTGGGAAATTGTGGTTGAAGTCATGTTGTGAGCATAATTATGTGCCAAAAACAAAAAGCAAAACTCATATGGAGACAGTCGAGGGATCTCCAACTATTTATTGGTCGAAAACTTGCCTACACGGGGAAGAGACCATATGGGTATAGTAGCTTGGTAGGCACGAGGGTCACTCCCTCTCAGATTATGTTGACATTATATTGTCTATCGTAGAGTCGTTAGTTAATCCCTCTTAATTGACAAGTTTTGAGCCATATTTTCCATAATGTTCTAACAGTGTTATAGTTAGAAACAGTAAGGCTTAGTGCCTCACAAATACTCGACACTTGGGTGTGTGACATAAGCAATGACAAACTAGTAAGACCTCATAGGTAACCACGATGGGTGTAGCTATACTCCAAGGGAATTGAGTACTAGAAACTATGAGATGATGAGTGTTCAAATAGATTGATACCATAAAGAATTACAAGAAGGTCAATTGATCATTAAGGACCTAGATAAGTTAGAACTCAAGGAGTAGAGAATTAGAGGGCATAGTGCCCCACAAAAGCTCGTTTAAAGCTATGTACCTCGAAGCTTGTAATGATTTACTTTTCGAGGTATTCGAACCATAGACGTTATTCACTAACATAGAAATAAGTAAAAATACATAAATTTTAAAACATTTAAGCAAGTGCATGCACAACTGAAATTCAATTAAAATAGCAATGAAAACTTTGATTTTACAAAAGACAAACAAACCGTCGAAAATACGCCACTACAAGTTCAAACTACTTAAAATACACGAAATACAAGATTTAAAGGACAAACACAAAAGAAAATCTAGATTCAAGTATGATAGGACTCCCTATAGCCGACAATCTATATGCACCTCCACCTTGATTGCTGCATCAAGCTCCACTCGAAAAAAAATTGAAGTAGTAGGGTTGAGTATATAAAATATACTCAGTAAGCAGCTTCTTGATAGTTTTTAGTTTATTATTAAGTCTTATTGATCTTAGTTTGTTCATTTGATGTCTTATTCTTAATCGGGAGTTTCTTCCCAAGTAACAGCCTAAGTTTACTCATTCTACCCAAGCTCAATTTAGAGTATTTTAGCGGAAGCTAGCTCAGTTTCTTGATTCTTTGTCCTATCTAGACAATTAACCCTCGTAATTTTCTTATGTTTTCTAGGTCTTCTAGTTAGTGGTTTTTGCTAGTATCTTTCATCATCATCATCATAGTTCTTGACCTAAATTGTAGGCCCTTGAGGTGCGACCTTGATATCAGTCTCAGGTTCATGCATTCTAAGATTTGACCAACTCTCAAGGGTACTACAGTGAACCCATATCGCTCATGATAGATTCACTAAAAGAAAACTAATTGGTGAACTTCTTAGTAATCTCCACATGAGTACAATCATACAACATGAAACATCATAGGCTAGTTCTATAATTATTCGAACCCTTGACAATCGAGTCAGGTTTACGATTAAAGGTTAGTTGACAAATACCTAATCTTCCTCATATAACCACTAACTCACATGCATGAACAATAATCAAAAGTCTTAAGATTGACCAACTCTAAGATACAACCGTAGACCCTTGCCCCTAGTGACAAGTTCACTAAATGAAAGTTAATTGGTAAACTTTCTATAAATAACCTCACTGAGTACAATCATGCATCATAAGTCATCATAGGTCAGTTCTATAGTTATTAGAGCCTTTGACAATCGAGTCAAGTTTATGATAAAGGGTTAGTTGGTGAACCCTTAATTGTCTTTGTATAACCACTAAAATCATATACATATACAATAGAGATATAACATAGCAATTTAAAGAGGGATACCTAGTCATGGTATCAGTTCCACTCAAATCAGAGATCAACTCATGTCTTTCTCGTAAAACGTACATCATAACATTTAACGTGCTTTTTAATGCATCAAATAAACACAATTCATGCTTAAATTTTCATGATATGCTTCTTATATTATGATTTCATACATACTACGAGCATAGATTAATCAAAAGTTATGAGGTGCCACTCACTTGGAATGCGCAACACTTTTTTGCTTGGATTTTGATGTTCAGGAAATCTCAAATATGCCCTAAATTAAATAAGAGAATAAATTTGGTAAAAAAAAAAAAAAGGATAAAAAAACGGACTCCGAGAGAGGTGAAATGTCAAAAGTTTGACCGTTCACCATAACAGTAAGCTGATGCCACTAGTGATGTCATCTGAGACACACGTTGACATCACCCCTTCCTTTTTTTCCTTCTTTCTCGGATGAATATGCTTTTTTCAGCAAAGTTATAGTACTCTTCAAGCTTAATCCATAGTGTTTTGTAACGCCTCAGGCCCACCGCTAGCAGATATTGTCCTCTTTGGGCTTTCCCTCAAAGTTTTAAAACGCGTCTCCTAAGGAAGGTTTCTACACCCTTATAAAGGGTGTTTCATTCTCCTTCCCAACCAACGTGGGACTCTCACAATCCACGTTTTTTCTCTCCTTGGCTCTTCGGCCACCAAGTTCAAATTTTTTTTTTTGTCAAGAAATGATTAAGTTATGAGCCTTCAAAGTTCGTAGGTTTCTTCCCAGACTTAACACACATTTTCTCTCTCCTTGCCTCTTCGGCCACTCGTATCTCACGTTCTAGGTATCGATTGAGGCCACTTCCTTTAGGAAGGTTGTAGTACTCGCTACATTAAATTTATAGATATAAATATTGTGTATTTTGTTTAAGAATCGAACAAGTCTGAGGGATTCAAAGTTCATGAAAAACCCCACATCTTACCAATCAAAATTGCAGCCTCCAACACTCTGTCTAGTGTCCATAACGATCGACCACAACCAAGCTTGAGTGTGCATCTTCTGGACACCAACGACCTAGACGTGGTATATTGCCATAATAGGATTAGATTAGAGTCTATAGCTAAGCTACATTCCAAGTATTTTATCCTCACTCATATTACTTTCCTACTTGAAGTAGGTCATGAGACATTGGTCGAGGATGGGTGTGTGTATGACCATGTGGCTGCAGGTAGGCCTTAGATCCGAGTCTTATAGTCTCTTCCATGATCTATTTTACTTTCAATTTTGTAAGTTATTGAATTTTAACGTTGTATATTTTATTTTCATCTATACCGATTGAATCTCTAATTGGTTTCACAATTAGATTTTGAATTTATTAATTAATAAACCATAAATATTTTATTTATATCCCATAATTGAACTTCCCATTAGATTACAACAATGTTCCTTGGGTTTATTAATCTGTATCTTAATTTAAGATTATTATCCAAAAAGTAATTATTTAGCAATCTATGAGTTTTACTTGCATTCAAGATATTAATCACAATTTTTGTTTTTCCATTATATTTTATACTCGAATCCTCTCTCAACAAACACCATACGTACAATATTGGCATTCATATTCGTAAGTATATTCATATTCATAAGTATACAGTATTGTATACAATAAGTAAGATGGTCAATGTCATACATGTAAAGAGTACCAAATATAATTAATTATTATCAAAACTTTAGATTTATATACATATAATTGAACACATCAAATATTTTATATATATATATGCAAATAAATATAGTATTATTATATAAAACCCTACATACTAATGTGTATCTAAAGTATATACACGCAATAACTGTAGCAAGCAAAATATTACTCTATTTCCTTCCACTTTCACGAAATTCATGATTTGGGTCATATCTTTGTAGAAAAAATTACAAATTGTAGATTAAAAATTCAAATTGATTTTCGATTCTAACAAATTTTAAGTTTGTTAATTCAAAATCCAAAAACCATTCATTTAAAATTTATAGATTTGTTAATTAAAATGTTCAAAGTTGTAGCCACAAAAATAAATAGAAATTTAAAACATTTAAAAACAAATAATACTAAATACAACAAATTAGAAATTCCAACAGCTATTGTGTAGGAATAAATGTGTATGAAATATGGTATAAGAAAATATAAACTAGATTTCTACAAAAATATAATAATAGTAACAAAAAAAAAAAAAAAAAAAAAAAAAAAAAAAAAAAAAAAAAAAAAAAAAAAAAAAAAAA
>NW_019268529.1:1972658-2024589 GCF_002738365.1 Cucurbita moschata
AAAAAAAAAAAAAAAAAAAAAAAAAAAAAAAAAACATTTACACATTAGCTGTGCATTCCTCTTTGTTATAGACAGTTTTGGTCAAGTGTTCTGATAATCGGTGTAGAACCAAATAAATTATAGACATCTTCAATAGAAGATGTGGAGATTGAGATTAAATAAATGATGTTTTGGTTTCCGTAAGATGGAAGAGAGGTGGCAACATGGTAACCAGCCATGGCACCCATTCATGGCGACACCCATTTGGCCACCATGGCGCACCCATTCATGGCGGCACCCATTCATGGCGACACCCATTTGGCCACCATGGCGCACCCATTCATGCCTAACACAATACCTACATCATCAATAGTAGTTTACTAACAAAAAGTTAACGGTAGAGACCATAACAATCTTTCTTGTTTTAAATTTAAGAACCAAAATGAATTCTCAGTCATGGAATGGTCAACCTAACCAGAATGTTTATCTCCTCCAAACCCAGACTGTAAATAATCCGTCTGGTTAAGGTGGCTAACATCACCCCATGATTTTACCTTCCATTCCTCCCCATCAGACAAGTGAAATATATTCACAGATGTATTCAGTATCTTGCCTCCAATACCGCGAGGATGAGATCGCTTAAACAGTGCTCGTATAGTACCGCCATGAGTGACCACAACGACTCGCTCGCCTGTGCTTCAACCAGGAAAATATTATTGAAGAAACTCATCAACAAATTGGTCACTGAACCAAAGCCAAGTATTACCTCTATGCTTATTTCCAATCTTTTGCAATGAAGATGTGCAACGCTGGTAAAGTTGGTCAAGACTTTCTCCACCACCCTGCATTTGGGGCAATACTAAAATAAATAATTCCAGTAATTACCCTATGAGCCATAATTTTGTAGATGCAATATGTTAAACAGACTTTCTATGTGCTTGAAAAAGTATTTTAAATGCAAATAAGAATACTAAAATAAAATTTAAGGACTTAAAAGTCATTCCAAACTGGCCCTTTCTCCGCACTACTGGTCAATATTCACCAGCAATAACATGCATACTCTACTGCCTAGGATGAACTCCAGAATAGAACTTAGCTACCCCTGCTTTAGAACAGAGTAAAACGAATTTAGCTCGCATCATAGCATAAACGGCCAACCAAAGTTTAGTACTCGAGCGCTGGATTAATGAAAAAAATGCAGTTCACAACTAAGTATCTTTTTCAAATTAAGCACATTTTGTGCATATTGGATGAATTTGGGAACAAAAAGATGACCGGTAAGTAGAAAGCCATTTATGTGCTATTCCCAGTAGAATTTCCTCAAGGTTCAATGCTCCAATGATTTTAGGATACCCATTAGATAATTGATATATGAAAAAGGAAAAATATTACCGGAATTGTTTGATCTGTACGGCGAGATTTTAAAGCTGCAGCAGCTTGAGGATTTGTCATGATTGCTTCATGATACACGAGACCTTGAAGCTCTCCCAAGTTTCTTTCCCTCATGTCAGGATCTTTAATAACCTAGATGAGACCTCCAAGTAAATTTCCAACAACAATAATAAAAAATAAGAGTACAATTGTACTTACAATCATACAAGAATATCCATAGCTATTTCACCGATTTCAGGACCTTAAGTGTTTTTCAGATATCACCAACCATTTATTACCAAGTGAGAGGAACTGTTTACAATTGGGTGAAGAGGGAAAAGAAGAAAAAAGAAGAAAGACAGCAAAATGTGTGCATGAGCAGGTTACACGTCTCTAAGAGTTACGGAAGCAATAAAGGCAAACAAATTGTGTTCAAGTATCCAAGTATTTGTGCTTATGTGCTTCTTCTGTGCATGCTTATGCGTCTCTGAGATGTGAAAAGTATTACACATACATCCACAAAATGCGACTACTTCTTTTACTACAATGAACTGCAAGATGAAGCAAAGGTAACTATTTGCAACTTAGTTGTCGACTCCATACAATCACAAATATTAATTATCATGAGAGAACAATAAGCGTGACTATTGTTATGATTAAGGTATATACTCATTTTCCAAAGATCTAAAGCTAGATTAAAAAATTGAATCCACCCTCCATAAGAGGTGATAGCCAATGCTCGCCACACATGGATATCTTTGGTTCCACATTTTGAAATTGGGATTATATGCCCCAAGACGAAACCAACTTTTGTTTGAGGACAGCAACCTTATTGTTCTAATACTACCACACCACAAGAAATCACTAGACAAATAGGGATTTAGGGATCGTTTCGGGGTTGACAAATTGTTGAAATTTTTTCTGAATTTTGTACCAATCATCATAAAAAGACTGCCTAGTTACAACTAGAGTGGGTGCCCACACTAATCTGTAAAATCCGGTGTCACACACCTTCACAAAGAAGAGTGATAGAAGGAAAGGGCTCTTCAGAGAAATAAAGATAAGGCTACATGACTTAATCATTTGAAGAGAACTGCTTCGATTAGACCATTTTATTGCTGCAGGAAGAACCAAATTTTGTTCCCTACCGTTGCTCTCTAACTTCACGTTTCAGCAAAAATACTCTCTTTAATTGGTAATTTTGGACCCAAATTGTGATATGGACACTCCCAATTTTTTCTGAAACATTTGGGTCAAGGGGATAAGGTTACGATCTTAAAACAATTACTGTACCCACATTACTTCGTTGAGGTCAAGGGAATCAAAACGCTATCCCAATCCTGTATATCTTTTGAATGCGGAAACATACAAAAATATGCTATTGAACGAGTTATTTAAAAAAAGAACCGATTGAATCATTTTTAACAAACACAATAATAGTCCAATAAAACAAATCACAAACACAAACAAAAGCATATCAATTTCATTTGGACAGGTTTGAATAATTGGTTTTAGTAAAGTATCTTTACCCTAAATATCAAAGAAAAGTTAACTTGTATCACAATATGATCTAATATAGGGGAAAGAAAAGGCAATTGACTATAAACTTCAACAGGAATCAGACTGTCACTTTGACTGGGTTGGGAGCATTGTAGTCATATAAGAAAAACAAAGGAAAAATATTACAAAACAGATGGATTTGCTAAAGTTGTCACTTTTCATGGTGAGATCAAATCCTTAAAATGACTGTGTAAAAAATACATTAATAAACAAGATTAAATATTTCTAAGTATTAGGGTGGAATAGTAATTTTTATGATATTAGTCCAGGTCTTGTGTTCAGCATTTTGTCCCCAATTAATATTTTTAATTTGATTGTTAGGTCTCATGCTAATTTTTTAACCTACAAGCAAAAGATAGTATGAAGAATACATAAAAAAAGATTACTATATTTTGATCTTTAAGCAAGGGTATTTTTTTTTAATGCAGTGGTGATTTAACAAATGGCTCGACTGAAAGTCATACCTCTGGAATACCACATGTAGTTGCAATTATTTGCGCAGTTTCAAGAGCTCTTTTTAAGTCAGAAGAGTATACAGCAGAGATTTTCCGCTCCTTGGCCAGACGGTTAGCAACCTTTGAAATAAGAATGTAGAGTTCAAAACTACTTTTTTAACTTTTACACAGTCCTGATGTTACATGTTAAGATTAAGACATGGAACATAAGTTTTAACTCACTGCAACTGCTTGCTGTCGCCCCGCTTCATTTAATTCTACATCCAGGTGTCCCTATTTAAAACATAAATTCAGATGGGAACAAAAGAGTTCACCAAAGTTGGAAGGGGATAATGATCAAAAGCACAGTATATATTCGAGATTAAAAAAAGGGACAAAAGTCATGTTAGGTTAATTTGATTCTCCATAAAACTTGTAGAGATATAATATAAGACAGGCAGAAGTTCCTTAAAAGAGTATCAACACACTATTTTCTTTCCTTAACTACTATTTCATATTAAAATTTTGGATAAATGAAACTCTTAGATCCCTAAAATTTAAGTTAAGATTATAAGGTCCATAAATTTCAAAACTCGACAACTTTTTCATAAAAGAAATATTTAAGGACGCACCCACATTGATGGCCAAACTCTCGAGACATCAGGTTTTCCCTATAGACGGTTCAATTATGTATCATAGGACGGTTCAGCTTGGTTTTCATTTTTTCTTTTTATTTTTGGTGGTTAGGTTTTAGTTCAACACTCCACCGAGCTTAACCGAACCTACTATACCCCAACCAGAGACCAACAAAACGGAAGATGGCCTCTAAAATTAATCAATGGTGTTATACTTTGCATGTAAGCCTTTCCATACAAAAACTTTGATATTGGAGATTATATTCTTCCACAACAGTCAATCAAAATAGAAGAAGATTTTGTGCTTCTAATATTAAGCTGCTTCCAAAAATGAAAATACAATACTCCTAACTAGCATAACAGACTAACTAGGTAACAATCTAACTTTACATCAGCCACATTTTTTCATCTTTTCCCATCAATTTTCCTTGATGCGTAACCTCTCATTATCTTGATCATGCTAAGTCCCTTCCACTTGCCATACCTTTTTCCTCTTCATATAAATGAACCTGATTAGAGGCCCCATCAGGGCCAGGTCCATCTTTGGGCAAAGTTCCAAAGGTTATTGGAACCATACTTGAGCCTTAATCTCATCTTTAAGCTCATTGGCAAACTTCCCATCTAACACACACATGTTTCAAAATGTAGGTGCATGGGATGGTAGTGTTTTGCATTGCCTGCAGATTCACAAAAGAAAGGAACTTCTAGCAAATATGCTGCCAGAGTAAAGGATCGACAACAAGGGCGTTCTAATGTGTTGTAGATTCTTATCCAAGTCTTGTATCATTTGATGATGCTAGATGAATCGCTAGAAACATCTATCCTCCAATGTTGGTCTAAATTGGTTAATTAACTACGCCTTCAAGTCGATCCAACTCCTAAAGGAACCAAAGAGTGGCTACCCCAAGTTTTTCATGTAGATTAATTTATCAAAAGACTCCTAAAAAATCTACACATTTGGGTAAATCTCTTGGACATGAATCTCATGTGCTCCTGGGCCATGCATTATGGGAGTCACGTTATGTTGTTTCTTGTGATTCTTTAACCAGAACCTTCCTTTTTCTATGACCCCCTTGAAGCATCGTGCTAATGTTATTCCCTGTTCATTCTTTTCATTTTCTTCGTAAGTACTTACAGCATCCTTCTCTTGGAATTTGACAATGCTCTCACTCACCACCAAAATTTCCTCCGTGATTACAAACTAAATTCCCCAAACTTCTCTTTATAATTCTGTTCTTGTTCCCACCTTCTTTGATACTTACATTCCCCATTGATGAACTGCTCCCATGACATCTTGACAGAATGTGGCCACTAGATTTCATCAATCAAGAAAAAGAATACAACAGTGGATGTTCGAGAAACTTCATATACTCTTATACTGAATTTATCTAAGATATCCCTTCATTCTCAAACTCCCCCCATCCGTCTCCCATTTTGGACATTTATTCTTCTGTCCCCTTTTATAAGTAATATGTAATGGGACCCTATAGATTGCTGATAACTGTTGAAACGAAGCCATTCCAGGCTTTAAAAAAAGAACATCCAATTTTCAGTCCATGGAACCAGAGCAATATTCTCACGCTAACATCAAGAACATGCAAGACCAAAAGGAATAAGAGGGGGGAAGTGTCGAAGGAATTATTGGGGAAAGAAATTAGGCTAAATGAAATTTAGCAAAATTGATGAAAACATTCTTCACGAAAGAACCTACAATCGATCATCCTCCTACTTGATCATGTGATAAATTAACCAAATTCATCCGAACAAAATTTTATAGGTTTGCTAATGATGTAGAACCTGAATTCTTGCTTCGGCATTCCAAGCTGTTTCACCGTGCCTTATCACAACAATTTCAGCAACTGCTGGGTTGACATAGCTGCATATCAACATCAACATGCGATCCAATTCAAGTTCATAATCAAACGTAGAAACCGAGGAAAAGGCAAATTACAAAATACAAAAACAACAAAATAAAAAACGAAAAAGAAATAGGAATTAGTGGTGAGAGCAGAAGAGAAAACTGATGATCGAACCTGAAATCCGACTCGGCCATGGAAGAGAGATGGCGTATCTGGGTGATCGAGTCGCGAGGGTAGTGAAAATCTAGACTTCCAAGTAAACATTTCGCTTCATTTAATATCCACAAATAGAAAGTTTACGATTAAATTATGAATTTTTTATGCTTCTATTTTTTATTTTTTTTATCCCTCAAATGATTTTCTTTTCATTATTTCTCTTTTATCTCAAAGGGACTAAAGCAGGTTTGATCCCAAAGGATGAACTCGAGCCTACAACAAATAGTAACCTATGACGACACAAAATTTGTTTGGTTTAAGGGTTCGTTGGATATCCATAAATGACGACAAATAGTAACCTATGACCGACACAAAATTTGTTTGGTTTAAAGGTTCATAGATATCCATAAATGACGACAAATAATAACCTATAACAACACAAAATTTTTTTGGTTTAAGGGTTCGTTAGATATCCATAAATGACGACACAAAATTTATTTGGTTTAAGGGTTCGTTAGATATCCATAAATGACGACACAAGGATTGTTAGATATCTATAAATGACGACAAATAGTAACGTATGCCGACCCAAAATTTGTTTGGTGTAAGGGTTCAATTTTGTACCTTTGATATTAATTTTGAGAATAAATATCATTTGGTTAGAGGGAGTTTGAGCTTATTATTGGACTTAGACATCAAACATGATATGTGAGGAACAATGTTTATTGGGTTAGACTTAGAATAAAGTTCTTTAATGATAGTACAATTAAGATTTTATTTTTATTTCATCGAAATTGTAATGATAAATGTAGAGAAAAAAGTGGCAAATAAACACGAGCTTACTTAGATGATTAGGATAGGCTTTGTAACGTGAATTGGAGCGAGATAATATTTGAGATGAAAGGTTGAATAAACGTATTATGGTTAAAAAAACGTCATACAAAGAGTGGTCAAATGGTATATCAGAAACATACAATCTTTATGGTTTTCCACATATATTCCACGTTACAAATAATTTTTTTATTTTTCCGTTTCTATGTTCTGAAGCAACTCTTGTAGCTCAATTGGTTAGAATACGGTTATTATCATCAACCAATGGGATCCGACAGGGAACTAATAGTGGGGATTGATGAATTTTAGTAAAAATACAAAATAGATTAGAGTTTATCGTTTTAACGGTTTGAATGTTAGTTAGTTTTTCATTTCTATGTTTGGTATGTCTACTCTTCGAAGTGGCTCTTATAGCTTAGCTGGTTAGAGCACTTGTTTAATAAGCGGGAGGTCTTTTGAGTTCAACTCTCAACAAGAGCACATTTTCATGAACCGATGTGATCGGATACTTGAAACTAATAATAGCGGTATTGTTGATAATCATTTTCTTGAACGGATACCTGAAACTAGGTTTATCTTTTTTACCGTCTAAATGTTAGTTTGTTTGTCGTTTCTATGCTCGGTATGTCTACTTTTTGAAGTGGCTCTTGTAGCTCAGTTGGTTAGAGCACCCGTTTAGTAAGCGGGAGGTCTTGAGTTCAACTCTCAACAAGAGCATTTTCTCTATAATCAATGAGATCATACTTGAAACTAATAATAGTTGTATTTTGTTGATGCTTTTCGGTTAAAATTGATTGGGTCTTATCTTTTTTACCGTTTGAATATTAGTTTGTTTGTCATTTCTATGCTCGGTATGTCTACCTTTCGAAGTGGCTCTTGTAGCTTACCGTTTGAATATTAGTTTGTTTGTCGTTTCTATGCTCGGTATGTCTACCTTTCAAAGTGGCTCTTGTAGCTCAATTGGTTAGAGCACCCATTTAGTAAGCGGGAGGTCTTAAGTTCAACTCTCAACAAGAGCATTTTCTTGAACCAATGTGATCGTATACCTGAAATTAATAATAGCGGTATTGTTGATAACCAATTTAGGTTAAAATTGATTGGGGCTTATATTTTTTACCGTTTGAATGTTAGTTTGTTTGTCATTTCTATGCTCGATATGTCTAACCTTTAAATTGGCTCTTGTAGCTCAGTTGGTTTGAGCACCACTTTAGTAAGCGGGAGGTCTTAAGTTTAATTCTCAATAAGAGCATTTTCTTGAACCGATGATAGGCTTATCTTTTTTACCGTCTAAATGTTAGTTTGTTTGTCGTTTCTATGCTCGGTATGTCTACTTTTTGAAGTGGCTTTTGTAGCTCAGTTGGTTAGAGCACCCGTTTAGTAAGCGGGAGGTCTTGAGTTCAACTCTCAACAAGAGCACATTTTCTCAAATCGATCTGATCGAATACTTGAAACTAAAATAGCAGTATGATTGATACCTGAAACTAGGCTTATCTTTTTTACCGTCTAAATGTTAGTTTGTTTGTCGTTTCTAAGCTCAGTATGTTTATTTTTTGAAGTGGCTCTTGTAGCTCAGTTGGTTAGAGCACCTGTTTAGCAAGCAAGAGGTCTTGAGTTCAACTCTCAACAAAAACATTTTCTCGAACCATGTGATTGGGTTGTTGGTTTGTTTGTCGTTTCTATGCTCGGTATGTCTACCTTTTGAAGTGGCTCTTATAGCTCAGTTGGTTAAAGCACCGCTTTAGTAAGCGGGAGGTCTTGAGTTCAACTCTCAACAAGAGCACATTTTCTCGAACCGATGAGAACAAATACCTGAAACTAGGATTATCTTTTTTACCGTTTGAATGTTAGTTTGTTTGTCGTTTCTATGATCGGTATGTCTACTTTTTGAAGTGGCTTTTGTAGCTCAGCTGGTTAGAGCACCCGTTTAGTAAGCGGGAGGTCTTGAGTTAGTTCAACTCTCAAAAAGAGCACATTTTCTCGAACCGATGAGAACAGATACCTGAAATTGGGCTTATCTTTTTTACCGTTTGAATGTTAGTTTTTTTGTCGTTTCTATGCTCGGTATGTCTACTTTTTTAAGTGGCTCTTGTAGCTCAGTTGGTTAGAGCACCCGTTTAGTAAGCGGGAGGTCTTGAGTTCAACTCTCAACAAGAGCACATTTTCTCGAACCGATGAGAACAGATACCTGAAATTGGGCTTATCTTTTTTACCGTTTGAATGTTAGTTTTTTTGTCGTTTCTATGCTCGGTATGTCTACTTTTTTAAGTGGCTCTTGTAGCTCAGTTGGTTAGAGCACTTGTTTAGTAAGCGGGAGGTCTTGAGTTCAACTCTCAACAAGAAGAGCAACATTATTGTCAACGATATATATTTTGGTATCTATTTTACGTTTTTAATGTTAGTTTGTTTGCCGGTTCCATGTTCGATATGTTAGCTTTTGATGTGGCTCTTGTAGCTCAGTTGGTTAGAGCACCCGTTTAGTAAGCGGGAGGTCTTGAGTTCAACTCTCAACAAGAGCAACATTATTGTCAACCAATGATATATATTTGGGTATCTATTTTACGTTTGAATGTTAGTGCGTTTGCCGGTTCTATGTTCGATATGTTAACTTTTGATGTGGCTCTTGTAGCTCAGTTGGTTAGAGCACCCGTTTAGTAAGCGGGAGGTCTTGAGTTCAACTCTCAACAAGAGCAACATTATTGTCAACCAATGATATATATTTGGGTATCTATTTTACGTTTGAATGTTAGTGCGTTTGCCGGTTCTATGTTCGATATGTTAACTTTTGATGTGGCTCTTGTAGCTCAGTTGGTTAGAGCACCTTGCCGGTTCTATGTTCGATATGTTAGCTTTTGATGTGGCTCTTGTAGCTCAGTTGGTTAGAGCACCCGTTTAGTAAGCGGGAGGTCTTGAGTTCAACTCTCAACGCTCTTGTAGCTCAGTTGGTTAGAGCACCCGTTTAGTAAGCGGGAGGTCTTGAGTTCAACTCTCAACGAGAGCACATTTTCTCGAACCGATGAGAACAGAGACCTGAATCTGGGCTTATCTTTTTTACCGTTTGAATGTTAGTTTGTTTGTCGTTTCTATGCTCGGTATGTCTACTTTTTTAAGTGGCTCTTGTAGCTCAGTTGGTTAGAGCACCTGTTTAGTAAGCGGGAGGTCTTGAGTTCAACTCTCAACAAGAGCAATATTATTGTCAACGATATATATTTTGGTATCTATTTTACGTTTTTAATGTTAGTTCGTTTGCCGGTTCCATGTTCGATATGTTAGCTTTTGATGTGGCTCTTGTAGCTCAGTTGGTTTGAGCACTCGTTTAGTAAGCGGGAGGTCTTGAGTTCAACTCTCAATAAGAGCAACATTATTGTCAACCAATGATATATATTTGGGTATCTATTTTACGTTTGAATGTTAGTGCGTTTGCCGGTTCTATGTTCGATATGTTAGCTTTTGATGTGGCTCTTGTAGCTCAGTTGGTTAGAGCACCTGTTTAGTAAGCGGGAGGTCTTGAGTTCAACTCTCAACAAAAGCAATATTATTGTCAAGCACGACCAAGGTGTTAGTGCGTTTGCCGGTTCTATGTTTGATATGTTAGCTTTGATGTGGCTTTTGTAGCTTAGTTGGTTAGAGCACCGCTTTAGTAAGCGGGGGAGGTCTTGAGTTCACAATGTTTTATTGTCAACCATGACCAAGGAGCTTTCATACCTCAAGGTCCAGTCCACTAAGAAGCTACAAATCTTATTTAATTATAATTTCTTCGAATCACGAGTATAGAAACGAGTTTTCTTTACTCTTGATCGTAATCCGTTCCATACTTTCCCTTGGGTTGATTTCCATATCATTTGATCGGATATATGTTTCATTGCGCTATCTCTTTTAATTCTCTTATAATTTTTTATTCTTATGTTCTTTAAAGTGTTAGATCTGGATCTTATCAACACTTTGTTCTTCTTTAAGATTTCCATATCATTTGATCGGATATATGTTTCATTGCGCTATCTCTTTTAATTCTCTTATAATTTTTTTTCTCAGTTGTGTAGAATTTTCATGTTCTATCACAAAAATATATAACTTAGATTTATCCAATCAGAAGAAAATAAAAACCATTGAAAGAAAGAAAGCTTATTGATGTTAAATGTCTTTAGGTTATTGATGTTAAATGTCTTTCTTTTTTCTTGTTGATTATTATATGTAACTCTCATATGTTACTACGTCTAAATTAGTCTTAATCATTTTCTTTCTTTAATTCGTTTCTTTGTCGTTATTCGGATTGCTTCTTCAATACCTTGTTTATGTGTTGAGTGTGTTGTCTATTCACTTTGAATTGCACGAGTGTGATTTGTGTGTGCTCAATTGTGAGGGTGAGTTTGCAAGGGAGTGACACATTGATTCGAGTGTTGAGTTCTAAACACGAGTGAACTACCTTTACGAGTGAATACACGTGAGGGAGCGCTTGTGAGGTCCTTTTTTTTCTTTTACCTTTCTTTTATAACATGGAAAATCCAGACGACAATACTGACATTACTGATGCATGATTGAGAGAAGCACAACAACGAACCATGGAAAGCCTAATTCGAGGAATAGAAGAGTTGACTGATCGAATAGGAAGATTGGAGATTCAAAATCAAGCTCGACAGAGGATTCCACTACCTACGCCCTCAACCGATACATATGAGGGGGACAATTCTGATCACCACGAGGATAATCCACATGGGGTTGGTCATGACTTGATGCGAGGGAGAGACCATGGAAGAAGGTATCATAATTTACAACAACGAGTTCCTTATGATGATAGAATTGATCGTAACGTGGGGAGCATCAAATTAAAACTTCCCAAGTTTTATGGCAAAACCGATCCAGAAGAGTACCTTCAATGGGAGAAAACGGTGGAGCCGGTGTTCAACTATCATAATTTTAGTGATGAAAAGAAGGTACTGTTATGCATTGCTCAATTCAAACAATATGCTCAAATTTGGTGGGATAAATTGATGTCAAGTAGGAGAAGAAATCTTGAAGCACCAATTGATTCATGGGTCGAGTTCAAAGAGTCCATGAGGAAGTGTTTTGTTCCACAATATTTTCAACGGGACACGGCACAAAAGCTTCAAGCATTGAAACAAGGACGCAAATCTGTGGAGGATTATTACAAGGAGATGGATAAATTGATGGATCGACTTGAACTCGATGAGGACATGGAGGCTCTCATGGCGCGGTTTCTTAATGGGTTAAACACAGAGATTGCGGACAGGACTGATTTACAGCCTTATTCTAATATTGAGGAGTTGTTGCACATTGCAATTAAGATCGAGAGGCAAATCCAACGAAGGTCTCAATAGTATTCTTCTAAAACTTTTCCCAATTCTACTTCTACATGTAAAAAGGATAGTAAGAACACTAATTATAAGCATAGAAATCAAGAGATTAATGAGAAGCCTCAAGCTAAATTTGAGAAAGGGGAGAGTTCCAGAACAGAGAAAGAAAAAGTAGAAAAGTATAATGTTCGAAATAGAGATTTAAAGTGTTGGAGA
Organism: Cucurbita moschata; assembly: GCF_002738365.1. Lineage (NCBI taxonomy): Eukaryota > Viridiplantae > Streptophyta > Magnoliopsida > Cucurbitales > Cucurbitaceae > Cucurbita > Cucurbita moschata. The sequence continues at coordinate 1,985,009 of NW_019268529.1, forward strand.
TGTCAAGGGGTAGGACACTATAGTAGAGATTGCCCAAATGCAAGAATTATGACCATCAAGGAGGGAGAAATTGTTCCGGATGACGAGGCACATGACGACATAAATGAGGAAACTGATGAGAGTGAGGAGTTTATTGAAGAGGACCCTACACATATATCTTTGGTTACTCGACGAGCTCTAAACACCCACATTAAGGATAACGGCCTAGACCAAAGGGAGAACTTGTTTCAAACTCGGTGTCTTGTTCAATCTGTACCTTGTAGTGTTGTCATTGATAGCGGTAGTTGCACCAATGTTGTGAGTTCCATTCTGGTCAAAAGACTTAATTTAAAGACACAACCACATCCAAGACCCTACAAGCTTCAATGGTTGAATGATTGTGGAGAAGTACGGGTAACTCAACAAACTCTTGTTTCTTTTACTATTGAAAAATATGTTGATGATGTTTTATGTGATGTTGTATCCATGCATGTTGGAGATTTACTACTGGGGAGGCCATGGCAATTTGATCGTCAGGTAATGTATGATGGGTATGCAAATCGATATTCTTTTACTCACAATGGTAGAAAAACTACTCTTGTTCCATTGTCTCCAAAAGATGTATTTATTGATCATTGCAAACTTGAAAAGAAAAGGCAAGAGGCTGATGCAAAAGCAGAGATTGAAAAAGAATCAAGTGAAAAAAAAAAGCTTGAGTGAAAAGCAAGAGAGTAACACTCAGCCTAGAGAAAAAAAAGAGAGAAAAACCAAATCAGTAAGCTTGAATGTTAGATCAAGTGAGACTAGGAATGTTTCGCTCTCTAACCAGACTATTCTTGTACTTATGTGCAAGGGATCTTGTTACTTTACTAACATGCTTAACCCTTCTTTGCCTAGTGATTTTGTTATGCTTTTGCGAGAGTTTGAAAATTTATTTTCCGAGGAGATGCTTAGTAGTTTGCCACCACTTAGAGGGATTGAACACAAGATTGACTTCATTCCTGGCGCTCCCATTCCAAACCGACCAACTTATAGGACTAATCCAAAGGAGACTAAAGAGATACAAAGGCAAGTAAGTGAACTCCTTGCTAAAGGGTATGTACGTGAAAGTTTGAGTTCTTGTTCTGTTCTAGTTATTCTTGTACCTAAGAAAGATGGTTCTTGACGTATGTGTGTTGATTGTAGGGCTATAAACAAGATAACTATAAAGTATAAGCATCCAATTCCCAGATTAGATGATATGCTTGATGAATTGCATGGATGTAGTCTTTTTACTAAGATTGATTTAAAATCGGGTTATCATCAAATTCGCATGCATATTGGGGATGAGAGGGAAACAGCTTTTAAAACCAAGTATGGTCTTTATGAATGGTTGGTTATGCCTTTTGGATTAACTAATGCACCTAGTACATTCATGAGACTAATGAACCATGTCTTACGAGAATACTTAGTTAAGTTTGTGGTTGTTTATTTTGATGACATCCTTGTTTACTCTAAATCTTTAGATGATCATATTACCCATGTACGCGATGTTTTGACTACTTTAAGATACGAATGTTTGTACGTAAATTTAAAGAAATGTAGCTTTTGCATGGAAAAAGTTAACTTTCTTGGGTTTGTAGTTTCATCTAATGGTGTTGAGGTTGATGAGGAGAAAGTGAAGGCTATAAAAGATTGGCCTACACCTAAAAATGTAAGTGAGGTGAGAAGTTTTCATGGTCTTGCAAGTTTCTACTGTAGGTTCATTAAGAATTTTAGTATAATTGCTTCACCCTTGAATGAACTTGTTAAGAAAAATGTATCCTTTATATGGGAAAAAGATCAAGAACTTGCTTTTAATACTTTGAAAGAAAAATTGAGTTATGCTCCCTTGCTTGCATTACCTAATTTTGAGTCTACTTTTGAAATTGAATGTGATGCTAGTGGAGTAGAGATAGGTGTTGTATTAATGCAAAATCAAAGACCTTTAATGTTCTTAAGTGAGAAGTTGACTGGTGCATCTTTGAGGTATCCAACTTATGACAAAGAGCTTTATGCTTTGGTTCGTGCATTGCAAACCTGGCAACATTATCTTTGGCCTAAGGAGTTCATTATTCATATAGATCATGAAAGTTTAAAGCATTTGAGAGTACAAAATAAACTCAACAGACGACATGCTAAGTGGTTAGAATTTATTGAAACATTCCCTTGTGTCATAAAATATAAACAAGGTAAGGAGAACATTGTTGCAGATGCTTTATCACGAAGGTATATCCTCCTCAATACTTTGAATGCTAGGTTGTTGGGTTTTGAACACATAAAGGATTTGTATCACATAACATGTTCTTTGCTCCTTTTGTTGAATCTTGTAAAAAAGGACTCATTGTGGATAATTACTTGTTGTTAGATGGATTTTTGTTCCGAAAAGGCAAACTTTGCATACCATCTTGTTCCATCCGTGAGCTACTTGTGAGGGAAGCTCATGGAGGTGGTATAATGGCACACCATGGAGTTTCTAAAACTTATGATATGCTCTCTGAACATTTTTTTTGGCCTAAAATGAGACATGATGTTCATAAAGTTTGTGCTCGTTGCATAGCATGTAAACCAGCTAAGTCTAGGCTTCAACCACATGGTTTATACTCTCCATTACCGGTTCCTAATGGTCCTTGGATTGATATATCAATGGATTTTGTTTTAGGTCTACCTAGGACTAGGAAAGGTTATGATAGCATCTTCGTTGTGGTTGATCGACTTAGTAAAATGGCTCATTTTATTCCTTGTCACAAAACTGATGATGCAAAACACATTGCAGACCTGTTCTTTAGGGAAGTTGTACGATTGCATGGCATTCCTAAAAGCATCGTTAGTGATCGTGATGTAAAATTTTTAAGCCACTTTTGGCGTGTTTTATGGGGTAAGTTAGGAACTAAGCTAGTATATTCAACTACTTGTCATCCTCAAACGGATGGACAAACTGAAGTTGTTAACAGAACCATGACTGCTATGATTAGGGCTATTATTGATAAGAATCTTAAGACTTGGGAGGATTGTTTGCCATTTATAGAATTTGCATATAATAGGGTTGTTCATAGCACTACTAAATGAACACCTTTTGAAATTGTTTATGGCTTTAATCCTTTAACCCCCATTGACTTGTTACCCATACCGTCAAAAGAGTTTGTGAATTTTGATGCAAATGCCAAGGTTGAGTTTGTTCATAAACTGCACAAGCAAGTGAAAGAACAAATTGAGAAACAAAATTCCAAGGTTGCCACCCAAATTAATAAAGGACGTAAGATTGTCATCTTCAAGCCAGGAGATTGGGTTTGGGTGCATTTCCGAAAAGAAAGATTTCCTATTCAAAGAAAATCTAAGCTTTTACCACGAGGAGATGGACTTTTTCAAGTTCTTGAGCGTATCAACGATAATGCTTATAAAATTGATTTACCAGGTAAGTACGGTGTTAGTACAACTTTTAATGTTGTTGATTTGAGTCCTTTTGATGTAGGTGATGGCTTGGATTTGAGGACGAATCCTTTTCAAGAGGGGGAGAATGATATGAACCACGACCAGAATTTCCATACCTCAAGGTCCAATTACAAGGACGAGAGCCAAGAAGCTACAACAAACCTTATACAGTTATATTCAAGCTATGGTGAGCTCATCAAAGAAAATTCTAGAAGACGCTAGAGACCTCCCTTATATGTTGTGCAAAGTTGAGCTTAAAAAAAGAGATGAATTAAATGCACTTTAAGTTGCATTTAATGAACTCCGCTGAATTTATAAAACTAGTCCAGGGATGAGTCAATAAGCATTTTTTATTAATTGCATTATTTAATTATAGTTTAACTATTTGTTTGTCATATTTAAGCTAATTTTAAATATAGGAGTTAAGGTTATATTGTAAACCATGTAAGTTGCTATAATCCACCATTAACTAGTCATTTTAATATGGAGGTTAGGGGTATTTTTCATTTACTAGCCCATTTAATTTGGGAGTTATGTATCACATAGGTTAAAGGTTGTAAGGGCTATATAAAACGTTCTTTTCTTTGATTAGACATCAGATTTTGAAATTAAGAATAGAATTTCTATTTTAGCTTTGTTGAGAGCTAAACTTTCTTTGCAAATTCTTGGTTTAGAACTTGCATGTAAAGTCATTCAAGTGGTATTGATCAAACCTCTTGTGGAGTGATTCGAACCACGAGTTTAGAAACGAGTTTTCTTTACTCTTGATCTTGATCATCAAGGTAATCCGTTTCATACTTTCCCTTGGGTTGATTTCCATATCAGGTGAGAACAGCTTCGGATATTTTTCCTTCATCTCGCATGGCTTCCTACTTAGTGGTTCTATCACAGTACCTAGACTAAAGTCATTTCTCAGGTGCATAGGACCTTCACTTCTCGAGCTAGCATCCTTTCCGACATTTCTTTATAGCTCAGGTTCTCACCTATCTGTAAAGGCTCATAGTTTATCCTATCTGTTTGGATGGTTAAATACTTCCAGAGCATGGATACATGAAATACGTTATGCATCATAGAGAGGAACGGTGATAAGCCTACTCTATACGCCACTAGTTCTGCTCATTCTAAAAGGTCAAAGGGTCAGATGAAGCATAGGCTCAACTTGTCCTTTCATCCAACCTTTCATCGAGGCCACCTTCAAAAATATTTATCACCTGCTTTAAACTCTAGGTTCCTACGCCTTATGTTCGCATAATCCTTTTGTTTACTTTAAGTCATCATTCTTGTCCTAATATTTTGCACGATCTCATTGATGGTTTGGACTAATTCTAATCCTGGCGGAGAATGTTTAACGATTTTTAACAAGTCAACAAGTAGCTATCATACCGCACTCACTTATTGACCCATAGTGCTATTGTAATATCTTTTCTTCCATGTTGTAACATGCCTCTATCTGCAAACCTGGTATCCTCAAGTTTTGGACATACCGGTTAAGAGCAATATTATTGTCAATGAAATCATATATATTTGACCATCTATTTTACGTTTGAATGTTAGTTCGTTTGCTGTTTCTACATTCAATATTTCCATTTCTTAATGTGGCTCTTGTAGCTTAGTTGGTTAGAGCACTTGTTTAGTAAGCGGGAGGTCTTGAGTTCAACTTTCAATAAGAGTAGTATTATTGTCAACCAATGAATGATATATATTTGGGTATCTATTTTACGTTTGAATGTTAGTGCGTTTGCCGGTTCTACGATACATTAGCTTTTGATGTGGCTCTTGTAGCTGAGTTGGTTAGAGCACCTGTTTAGTAAGCGGGAGGTCTTAAGTTCAACTCTCAACAAGAGCAACATTATTGTCAACCAATGATATATATTTGGGTATCTATTTTACGTTTTAATGTTAGTGCGTTTGCCGGTTCTATGTTCGATATGTTAGCTTTTAATGTGGCTCTTGTAGCTCAGTTGGTTAGAGCACCCGTTTAGTAAGCGGGAGGTCTTGAGTTCAACTCTCAACAAGAGCAATATTGATGTGTGTCTGTCTCTCGTTGAGCCACCCTCCACCTCGCTTGACTAGTGAAGAGAGTCGGAAGTTATCTTACCGTCCTCGGACGATTCTCTGATCTCCGCCTTCGGATCGGATTTCGGCCAAGTTTCTTCACAGATCATGTGTAGAGTTTTTCCTAGGTGAATATATCTTTGTTTCCTCCCAATTTTCTCTCCAACTTCTTTTTTTCTTTGGCAGAAGTTTGATTGGGTTTTCATTAACCATGTGGCGGAGTGACAAAATGACATTTTTGCCCTTCCGTTGATTTACCATTTTTTTTTATTACAAGTTTGTCATAAAAGAAAGATGGGATGGTTGACTGATGGGCCCTCTTTCAAATTAATTAATTGATGTTAATTAAATGATGTTTTAACGATAACAAATGTACTTTTAATTACTAATAATTTTAGTATTTTGAAGCTTAGAATGACAATACAATGCCTTTTAAATCACTCAAATCAAGACTACAACTAAAAAGTTATAGCAGAAACAAAATAAAATAGAAAATACCTAACGAAATAACATGACAGCTAAGTTGTCCTCATGAACCAATCAAACTATCACAAATTTTAGATTTTGGAAGAGTAACATAATAGAGTTTGTTCTCCAAGTCGTAAAAGTAGCGGCGTTAAAGTTGTACTCTGATCTATGAAAAGAGTCGAGAAGGTTTTTATTCATATTCCCTAGAGACGCATAGAAAGTGAAGTTGATCAAGTTTGACCCAACGCTATAAAATTACTATATCTCACTAATTTTGAAATTATTATCATGATTTGTTAGTTTTGTCTTTAATTGTTATAAATTGAATTATTTTACACAAATGTCATATTAATTGATTTTCAATTGATAAAAAGTTTGATAATAAATTGAAAAGATTCAAAAAAATATTTTATATTAAATATATTAAATTTACAAAACAAAAAACGATTTAAATAGGATACAAATCCAAATAATATGCTAAAAGACCTAAAATATACGAGAGATACTCCAAGATGATCCCTACCTTGACTAGGCAATTTCGATAGGTAGAATGTAGTGAGTATAAAAATATGTATGCGCTCAAGTAGGAAATTAGTATTAAAATTGAGCTATTATAATATAAGGGAGTATTATTAAAGCTCGACTCTCGACCTTGACAATTCTACCGGACCTGAAACTCTAATACCAACTTGTTACGACTACATTTTTTAAATACACAACATTCGAGAACTCTCCCACCTTAACTGATTATAGCAAACACATGTATAAAAAATGTAGTTAAGCTTATATACGAAATATAGAATATAGAATATGGATTGAACTATAACGAACACATGAATACAAAATGTGGAATGTATAAAATTGTGTACGCCCTCATGCACGATTGAACTACAAACCTTCAATTTATAAGAATGACGTTCTACCACTGAACTATAAGGGCTATTAATATTAAAACTCAACTCTCGACAACCCTGGCAATTCTATAGAAACTCTCCCACCTTGACCGACAATAGCGAACACATGAATACGAAATGTAGAATGTATAAAAGTGTGAGTGTCCCTCATTCAGGATATATTCTTACACGTCTACTTCTTAATGCCGGTCTACTCCTTAATGCCCTCATTCAGGATCGAACTACAGACTATAGGTCTACCGAACTAACGACCTTGGCACCAAACTAACGCTCAACCACCGAGCTATAAGAGCAATTACTATTATAAAACTTAACTCTTGACGACCTTGGAAATTCTAAGAGCAATTACTATTATAAAACTTAACTCTTGACGACCTTGGAAATTCTAAGAGCAATTACTATTATAAAACTTAACTCTCGACGACCTTGGCAATTCTATAGAAACTCTCCCACATTGACCAACATAGAATGCCCTCATGCAGGATTGAACTACAGACCTTCAGTTTACAAGACTAACGCTCTACCACTGAGCTATAAGGGCTATTGTTTTCAATAACTTGACTCTCAAGACCTTGACAATTCTATAGGAACTCTCCCACACATGAATACAAAATGTGTAATGCCCTCATGCAGGATTGAACTACAGACCTTCAGTTTACAAGACTGATGCTCTACCACTGAACTATAAGGGCTATTGTTTTCAAAACTTGACTCTCAAGACCTTGGCAATTCTATAGGAACTCTCCCACCCATGAATACAAAATGTGTAATGCCCTCATGCAGGATTGAACTACAGACCTTCAGTTTACAAGACTGATGCTCTACCACTGAGCTATAAGGGCTATTGTTTTCAAAACTTGACTCTCAAGACCTTGGCAATTCTATAGGAACTCTCCCACACATGAATACAAAATGTGTAATGCCCTCATGCAGGATTGAACTACAGACCTTCAGTTTACAAGACTCCCATGAATACAAAATGTGTAATGCCCTCATGCAGGATTGAACTACAGACCTTCAGTTTACAAGACTGACGCTCTACCACTGAGCTATAAGGGCTATTGTTTTCAAAACTTGACTCTGAAGACCTTGGCAATTCTATAGGAACTCTCCCACACATGAATACAAAATGTGTAATGCCCTCATGCAGGATTGAACTACAGACCTTCAGTTTACAAGACTGATGCTCTACCACTGAACCATAAGGGCTATTGTTTTCAAAACTTGACTCTCAAGACCTTGGCAATTCTATAGGAACTCTCCCACACATGAATACAAAATGTGTAATGCCCTCATGCAGGATTGAACTACAGACCTTCAGTTTACAAGACTGATGCTCTACCACTGAACTATAAGGGCTATTGTTTTCAAAACTTGACTCTCAAGACCTTGGCAATTCTATAGGAACTCTCCCACCCATGAATACAAAATGTGTAATGCCCTCATGCAGGATTGAACTACAGACCTTCAGTTTACAAGACTGATGCTCTACCACTGAACTATAAGGGCTATTGTTTTCAAAACTTGACTCTCCAGACCTTGGCAATTCTATAGGAACTCTCCCACCCATGAATACAAAATGTGTAATGCCCTCATGCAGGATTGAACTACAGACCTTCAGTTTACAAGACTAACGCTCTACCACTGAGCTATAAGGGCTATNACTGAACCATAAGGGCTATTGTTTTCAAAACTTGACTCTCAAGACCTTGGCAATTCTATAGGAACTCAACTTGACTCTGAAGACCTTGGCAATTCTATAGGAACTCTCCCACCCATGAATACAAAATGTGTAATGCCCTCATGCAGGATTGAACTACAGACCTTCAGTTTACAAGACTAACGCTCTACCACTGAGCTATAAGGGCTATTGTTTTCAAAACTTGACTCTCAAGACCTTGGCAATTCTATAGGAACTCTCCCACACATGAATACAAAATGTGTAATGCCCTCATGCAGGATTGAACTACAGACCTTCAGTTTACAAGACTGATGCTCTACCACTGAGCTATAAGGGCTATTGTTTTCAAAACTTGACTCTCAAGAGCTTGGCAATTCTATAGGAACTCTCCCACACATGAATACAAAATGTGTAATGCCCTCATGCAGGATTGAACTACAGACCTTCAGTTTACAAGACTGATGCTCTACCACTGAACCATAAGGGCTATTGTTTTCAAAACTTGACTCTCAAGACCTTGGCAATTCTATAGGAACTCTCCCACACATGAATACAAAATGTGTAATGCCCTCATGCAGGATTGAACTACAGACCTTCAGTTTACAAGACTAACGCTCTACCACTGAGCTATAAGGGCTATTGTTTTCAAAACTTGACTCTCGAGACCTTGGCAATTCTATAGGAACTCTCCCACTTTGACCGACAATATTGAACACATGAATGTGTATGCCCTTATGTAGGATTGAACTACAAACCTTCAATTTACAAGACTAATGCTCTACCACTAAGCTATAAGGGCTATTAATATTAAAACTCAACTCTCGACAACCTTGGCAATTCTATAGAAAGTCTCCCACCTTGACCGACAATATTAAAACTGTTGAGTCATTAAGAGTTATTACTATTAAAACTCGACTCTCAACCTTAGCTATTCTATAGGAACTCTCCCCCCTTGATTCATTGTAGTGAGAATAAAAATGAGTACACCCTCATGCAATATTGAACTACAAACTGACTAACACTCTGCCACTGAGTGAGAAGGGTTTTTACTATTTAAACTTGACTGGGTTATTACTATTAAAACGTTATTACTATTGATCTTGACAATTCTACGGGACCTAAAACCCAACTTCTCAAATGTAGATGTAGCGAATACAAAAATGTGTATCTTTCATGCAAGATTAAACTACCGACCTTCAATTTACAGAGCTAACACTCTTCCACTAAACTATAAGGCCTATTAGTAGTAAAACTCGACTCTCAAACTTAACAGTTCTACAACACCTAAAACCCATTTTAAGCTTATATACGATGCCCTGACCTTGTCTGGACTACGCAACTACTTTCGAGCACTCTCCCATCTTGACCGATAATTAGTGAACACATGAATACAAAATGTAGAATATTGTGAGATAAAAATGTGTATGTTCTCATGCAAGATTGAACTACAAACCGTTAATGTACAAGATTGACACTCTACAACTAAGGTATAAGAGCAATTAACATTAATACCCAACTCTCAGCCTAGACAACTCTACTAAACCTAAAACTGCCTGCTCTGATACCAATTAGTTACGACTCAGTTTTTTTATGTGTAGAATCTTGTAAGTTGATCAAAAAGAAAAAGACAAGAAAATAAATTAAAAATAAAATACAATAAAGTTTTGCACCATTTAAAATAAACAACCCCACAATTTAAAATAAATCAAAACCGTTTAAACTTGAAAATTTCTTTAACGTAGGTTTGCATAACCTCCAATTTTATTTAGTTCGAAATAAATTTAAAGTCGACTCCAACCCTTTTGGAGCATGAATGAAACGTGTTTTTCCAACTGATTCGTGATGGATTTTTTCTATAATACGAGTATTTTCTCATAACACAAATTTTGATAAATCTAAACCTATTGTGAATCATTAATACATCTATATATATACTCACATGTGATGCATAATCAATCATAACATAACAACATCATTTATTATCTTACCAGATTAGATGATGATGAAACGTTCATTGCAAGGCCATGGAAGCATGCTTAGCCTATGTGGTAGGCCAGTTTATAGAATTTTATGCTTAGAGCTCTGATACCAACTGTAACGGTAACAAACCTAGATTTATATTCATCCTACCGTTGCTATTGTATATATATCAGTCATTTTATGTAAAAATAATTCATTTAAAATTTTATGAAAAAAAAATACAGCCATGGACTTACATGTTTATGGGAAAGGCCATTCAACAATTTAACAAAAAATAAAATAAAGCAAGAACGTCCTATACTAACCTATACACTACGAATTTAATGCATATTAACGTATACTATCTTATAGTCTACCAAATTTAAATGCAAACTACCCTATTCATGTGTCATGGTCTCCTACATTGCGATACCACCGTCAACCATACAAGGGAGTCTTGATTTTACCTCGAAAATAAAAATAACATATGGTTTGAGTATTTTTAAGAAATACTCAGTAAATAACCCCGCTATTAGGGTCAGATGCAAGCACAAAAAATCATGAGTGGAACCAATCATTTCACTCTATGTTTCCAGAGAAGACTATCCTAAGAAGGTGATTGGATGGTTAGAGCACTCGTTTAGTAAGCAGGAAGTTTAGTAAGCGGGAGGTCTTGAGTTCAACTTTCAACAAGAAGAGTAATATTATTATTAACAAATGAGATCGTAGATTTGTGTATTTATTTTACGTTTGAATGTTAGTTAGTTTGTCGTTTCTATGTTCGATATGTCTACTTTTGTAGTTCAGTTGATAAGAGAACCCGTTTAATAAGTAGGAGGTCTTGAGTGCAACTCCCAACAAAAGCAATATTATTATTCACCAATGAGATCGTAAATTTGGGTATCTATTTTATGTTTGAATGTTAGTTCGTTTACCATTTCTATGTTCGATATGTCTACTTTTTGATGTGGCTTTTGTAGCTCAGTTGGTTAGAGCACCCGATTAGTAAGCGGGAGGTTGAACTCTCAACAATAGCAATATTATTATTTACCAATGCGATCGTAGATTTGGGTATCTATTTTACGTTTGAATGTTAATTCGTTTGTCATTTCTATGTTCGATATATCTACTTTCTAATGTGGCTCTTGTAGCTCAATTGGCTAGAGCACCCGTTTAGTAAGCGTGAGGTCTTGAGTTCAACTCTCAATAAGAGCAATATTATTGTTACGTTTGAATGGTTAGGTTTTTTGTTTCTATGTTTGATATGTCTACTCTTTGTGGGAGGTCTTCATCGTTTGTCGTTTCTATGTTCGAGATGTCTATTCTTTGATGTGTCTTTTGTAGCTTAGTTGGTTAGAGCACCCGTTTAGTAAGTGGGAGGTCTTGATCGTTTGTCGTTTCTATGTTCGATACGTCTATTCTTTGATGTGTCTTTTGTAGCTTAGTTGGTTAAAGCACCGGTTTAGTAAGCAGGAAGGTCTTGAGTTCTCAACTCTTAACAAGAGCAATATTATTGTTATGAGATCATAGATTTGGGTATCTATTTTCCGTTTGAATGTTAGTTCGTTTGTCGTTTCTATGTTCGATATGTCTACTCTTTCATGTGGCTCTTGTAGCTTGCCGTTTCTATGTTCGATATGTCTACTCTTTCATGTGGCTCTTGTAACTCAGTTGGTTAGAGCACCTGCTTCGTAACCAAGAGCAATATTATTGTCAACCAATATATATTTGGGTATCTATTTTTATGTATGCCGTTTCTATGTTCAATATGTCTACTCTTTGATGTAGCTTAGTTGGTTAGAGCACTGGATTAGTAAGTGGGAGGTCTTGAGTTCAACTCTAAACAAAAGAAATGTTTAGAAATATTATGGTTATGAGATTATAGATTTGGGTATCTACTTTACGTTTGAATGCCGTTTATATGTTCCTTGCCATTTATATGTTATATGTATACTCTTTCATGTAGCTCAGTTGCTTAGAGCACAGATTTGGGTATCTAGTTTACGTTTGAATGTTAGTTTGTTTCCTGTTTCTATGTAGTAAGCGGGAGGTCTAAACAAAAGAAATATTATGGTTATGAGATTATAGATTTGGGTATCTACTTTACGTTTGAATGTTACTTTGCTTGCCGTTTATATGTTCCTTGCCATTTATATGTTCGTCGATATGTATACTCTTTCATGTAGCTCAGTTGCTTAGAGCACAGATTTGGGTATCTAGTTTACGTTTGAATGTTAGTTTGTTTCCTGTTTCTATGTTCGATATGTCTACTCTTTCATGTGGCTCTTGTAGCTCAGTTGGTTAGAGCACTCGCTTAGTAAGCGGGAGGTCTTAAGTTCAACTCTTAGCCAAGAGCAACATTATTGTCAACCAATGATATATATTTGGGTATCTATTTTTATGTCTGCCGATATATATTTGGGTATCTATTTTTATGTCTGCCGTTTATATGTTCAATATGTCTACTCTTTGATGTAGCTAAGTGGGAGGTCTTGAGTTCAACTCTAAACAAAAGAAATATTATGGTTATGAGATTATAGATTTGGGTATCTACTTTACGTTTGAATGTTACTTTGCTTGCCGTTTATATGTTCCTTGCCGTTTATATGTTCGATATGTCTACTCTTTCATGTAGCTCAGTTGCTTAGAGCACAGATTTGGGTATCTAGTTTACGTTTGAATGTTAGTTTGTTTCCTGTTTCTATGTTCGATATGTCTACTCTTTCATGTGGCTCTTGTAGCTCAGTTGGTTAGAGCACTCGCTTAGTAAGCGGGAGGTCTTAAGTTCAACTCTTAGCCAAGAGCAACATTATTGTCAACCAATGATATATATTTGGGTATCTATTTTTATGTCTGCCGATATATATTTGGGTATCTATTTTTATGTCTGCCGTTTATATGTTCAATATGTCTACTCTTTGATGTAGCTAAGTGGGAGGTCTTGAGTTCAACTCTAAACAAAAGAAATATTATGGTTATGAGATTATAGATTTGGGTATCTACTTTACGTTTGAATGTTACTTTGCTTGCCGTTTATATGTTCCTTGCCGTTTATATGTTCGATATGTCTACTCTTTCATGTAGCTCAGTTGCTTAGAGCACAGATTTGGGTATCTAGTTTACGTTTGAATGTTAGTTTGTTTCCTGTTTCTATGTTCGATATGTCTACTCTTTCATGTAGCTCAGTTGCTTAGAGCACAGATTTGGGTATCTAGTTTACGTTTGAATGTTAGTTTGTTTCCTGTTTCTATGTTCGATATGTCTACTCTTTCATGTGGCTCTTGTAGCTCAATTGGTTAGAGCACCCGCTTAGTAAGCGGGAGGTCTTAAGTTCAACTCTTAGCAAGAGCAACATTATTGTCAACCAATGATATATATTTGGGTATCTATTTTACGTTTTTAATGTTAGTTCGTTTGCCGGTTCCATGTTTGATATGTTAGCTTTTGATGTGGTTCTTGTAGCTCAGTTGGTTAGAGCACCCGTTTAGTAAGCGGGAGGTCTTGAGTTCAACTCTCAACAAGAGCAACAATTATTGTCAACCAATGATATATATTTGGGTATCTATTTTACGTTTGAATGTTAGTGCGTTTGCCGGTTCTATGTTCGATATGTTAACTTTTGATGTGGCTCTTGTAGCTCAGTTAGTTAGAGCACCCATTTAGTAGGCGGGAGGTCTTGAGTCCAACTCTCAAGAAGAGCAATATTATTGTCAAGCACGACCAAGGTGTTAGTGCGTTTGCCGGTTCTATGTTCGATATGTTAGCTTTTGATGTGGCTCTTGTAGCTCAGTTGGTTAGAGCACCCGTTTAGTAAGCGGGAGGTCTTGAGTTCAACTCTCAACAAGAGCAATATTATTGTCAACCACGACCAAGGAATTTTCATACCTCAAGGTCCGGTCCAGTCCAATTACAAGGAGGAGAGCTAAGAAGCACACAAACCTTTATACAGTTGTATTCAAGCTATGGTGAGCTTGACATTTTATTAATTGCATTATTTATGTTAGTGCGTTTGTCGGTTCTATGTTCGATATGTTAGCTTTTGATGTGACTCTTGTAGTTCAGTTGGTTAGAGTACCCGTTTAGTAAGTGGGAGGTCTTGAGTTCAACTCTCAACAAGAGCATGAATCATAGATTTGGGTATAACTCATTTTTACGTTGGTGATTTGGGTATCTATTTTACGTTTGAATGTTAGTTCGTTTGCCATTTCCATGTTCGATATGTCTACTTTTTCATGTGGCTCTTGTAGCTCAGTTGGTTAGCGCATCTGTTTAGTAAGTGGGAGGTCTTGAGTTCAACTCTCAACAAGAGCATGAGAGGTCTTGAGTTCAACTCTCAACAAGAGCATGAATCATAGATTTGGGTATAACCTGTTTATGTGTGGTTGTTAGTTCGGTTGGGTGATTTTGGTATCTATTTTACGTTTGAATGTTAGTTCGTTTGCCGTTTCCATGTTCGATATGTCTACTTTTTCATGTGGCTCTTGTAGCTTAGTTGATTAGAGCACTTGTTTAGTAAGTGGGAGGTCTTGAGTTCAACTCTCAACACGAGCATGAATCATGGATTTAGGTATAACTTGACTCTCAATCTTGGCAATTCTATATGAACTCTCCCACCTTCACCGACAATAACGAACACATGAATACAAAATGTGTATGCCCTCATGCAGGATTGAACTTACCGACCTTCAGTTTACAAGAAGGACGCTCTACCATGAGCTATAACGGCAATTCTATAGGCTCTCCCACCTTGACCGACAATAGCGAACAACATAAATACAAAATGTGTATGCCCTCATGCAGGATTGAACTACACAGATTGACATACAACATGGTATCTAGCATACATAGATTGACATACTGGAAGTACATGCATCATAAAAAGCTCATAAACATCACATCATACAAGTAAATAACATGTAGCTAAGTCCCAGAGTACGTGTTATTCATACAACATATAATACATCCAATCTAACTCGAAGGAGTTCAAAAAGTAAGATCACTTACCTTATTGGCCTAAGCCAAAGTCATTGACTCGTTAACAATGAAAAGACCAATATATATATTTGAAACTTGAATAAATATAAATGGTGATTTTAAATATGATTTTAAAAATGTTATTTATTAAAACATATCATTTTAAATTTGTCTAAAATTCTTTCAAACTCCTATTAATAAACGTGATATCTCACATTCGTTGGAGAGGAGAATGAAACCCTCTTATAAGGGTATGAAAATTTTTCTCAAGACGCGTTTTAAAGCCTTGAGGGGAAGCTCAAAGAGGATATTTGCTAGCGGTGGCCTGGGTTACAATTGGTATCAGAGCCAGACACCGGACGATGTGTCAGCCTTCTCGCTATTTCTCGAATGAGGGTAGACACGAGGCGGTGTGCTAGTAAGGACGCTGGGCCCCGAAGGGGGTGGATTTGGTGGCGGTCCCACATTGATTGGAAGAAGGAAAGAGTGCCAGCGAGAACACTAGGCCCCGAAGGGGGTGGATTGTGATATCCCACATTGGTTGGGGAGGAGAACGAAACACCCTTTACAAGGGTGTGGAAATAGGGAACAATATCTGCTAGCGGTGGGCATAGACAGTTACAATAAAACTCTTGAGTTGAGTTAAAAATCTTATCTTGGGTTGGAATCATAGTTACCAAGAATTTGTAGAGGAGAATGGATTGTATTGAATTTTTAGTTTAATTTTAAATAAACAAATGTGTAAATTTACTTCAACATTGAATTTTTAATATAATTTTAAATAAACTCAAAGACGATTTAGCTTCTATCCTGAATTTAATATGATTATCGTTAAACAATACGTTAATTCAAAATCACTAGCTATATTAAGAAAGGTGACGTGAAGTTGTTGTCTATTCAAATTTAATGTCACCAATTATCTCAGAAGACGTCGTTTGATTTGAAGTTTTGTTTAGAGTAAATAAAATGTCTAGAAATAGAATATCGGGTATTAGATGACACTACAACACATATAGCTTTTTACTAACTTTTATATGTATAAAATTTTAACACAAATGCTATTAAAAAAAATACATGAATTTGTAATAGGGGAAGTGATTTACGCCCTTCGAGTATCGTGATAACAATGGAAGTGATACACAAACACGAAGAAAGATCTTTATAGTATCTATAATCAGAAACTAAAGTGGCTATCCGACAATGATGATGTAACAACCATTTTTTGATTTGTGTGTGTGATCGGCCTTACGAATATAAACTTAGTTTATATTTTAAAAAATCATTTGTTATACATACTAAGTAAATTATATTGAATCAGGTAAAGTTATAAATGTTTTACTATTATAATCTTTTAATTATAAACTTTAAAATGGAAAATATTATATGTTACAAAATATGACCGTTAAGAGTTTAAATGGAGCGCACTAACAAAGACAGCGGGAGGATCACTTTCGAGGGAAATAACAGAACCTTCAGGCACAGAGAAATCCCCAATTCCAAAATCCTCATCGGAACCACTCCAAATGGAAATCGACCGTCCTTCCGCCGTCCAAATGCCGGAGGTTTCTCAGTACGAGCAGTCCAGAGAGTTGAGAATCAGAGAGAATTTGGAGCGTATGCAGAAGCTAGGCATCCTTGACCTCTCTCTCAAGCTCAAGTCATCCGCTCCTTCGAGGCAAAATCGCCGAAGATCGCTTAATCCGAAAGCTTCTCCACCTTCATTCAACCTCCCGCAGGCAGTAGCCGTCCGCCGATCATCCAGGTTCTCTTCGAATCATGAATCTCACTTTCTTAGCCCTAACATGAACCGACTGGACTCGTTCTCTGATCTTGCCATGAAATTGAGAATATTATGTTTTTTTTTCCTCTTAATCTTGTCTATTGTGATTTTCTTTTGCGGATTTAGGTTACAGAATGTGACGCCAGTGACTTACTCTGAACTTCGAGTGGAGAGAAAAAGCAAGTTTTCAGAGGATGAAGGCGTGATTCTTGAAGATGGTTCGAGGCCGGAGATATACTCGGAAGAGCATGAGAAGCGGTTGGGCAGTACAGAGAAGATCTGGACGCTGTTTGTGGATGGATATGGTAAGGATGGGAAACGAATTTATGATCCAGTAAAGGGAAAAACGTGCCATCAATGCAGGTTTGTGCATTGTTTTCTGATTTTGTTAATCTTTGACATGATGAGTATGTTTGGTTTATTGAAATTAGAACTGAATTAGAAAGCAAGAACAGCTTTGTTTAATTAGTGGAAAATGCTATGTATCAATCATATCTTACAGGCAAAAAACATTAGGGCATCGCACTCATTGCAGCAAATGCAACATGGTCCAAGGGCAATTTTGTGGAGACTGTCTGTATATGAGGTACACTCGCGATATCCGCAATTTGACATATTTGTGTTTGTCGAGGATGGTTGGGAGGGAGTCCCACGTTAGCTAATTTAGGGAATGATCATGGGTTTATAAGTAAACAATACATCTCCATTAGTATGAAGTTTTTTGGGGAAGCCTAAAACAAAACTATGAGAGCTTATGCTCAAAGTAGACAATATCGTACCAGTGTGAAGAGTCGCGATTCCTAACATTTTCCTAACATTCTTTTTCCAATTTTGGGCAGATATGGAGAGCATGTTCTTGAAGCGCAGGAAAATCCCAGTTGGATATGTCCTGTTTGTCGTGGAATTTGTAACTGCAGTTTATGTCGCCAAGCAAAGGGATGGCTTCCTACTGGGAGTCTGTATAAGAAGGTAAATTTCTAAGCCATTGTGTACTGTTTTGGTCAGGAGAATTTGCAGCTAAGGTCAATGGTTTGAACTGTAATAGATAGCAAGGATGGGGTTCAAGTCTGTTGCGCATTTTCTCATTCAAACCAAGCGTCCACAGCCTAATTCTGGGCAGAATCCTACTGATCTCGCTTCTGCTAAGAGGGCCTTGTCCTTCCCAGATCTTGAAGCTAATCCTGTAGGATCTCTTAGTGTTAATGATCAAATGTCTGTTAAGAGGTCACTGAGTTTTTCATGTCTGGAGCAGCAGGGCTCAAAACAATGTAAACCATATCATCTGGATCATGAAAATGATGAACAGTCACAGCATCAATCTGCAAACTATGATGAACTTGGAGAAGACGTTGTCAACGAGAAAGAACAGTCAGTGCATTGCCTAAAAAGGAAGAATGATGGTGATAACTACAGTCCAATGCCTGTAAAGAAACCAACAATTAGAGTAGAATCAAGCACCGTGGATCAAAGCCTGGAAAAGAAGATTGATGATATTAGGTGCCTAACAAGCTCAAGGGTCATTCAAGAAAGTGATGATAAAACATCAGAAGAGGGTGCAAACAGTTTGTCAAAGAAGAAGCTGAAATGTGTAAGTAATGGTAGGGTATTACGGCCTAGACATCAAAGCCTCGAGAAGACAACTGATATTAGCAGCCAAACTACCATCCTGGAAGGCGGCACCTCTTCATCGGAGCTAAAATCAGCCACTAGCAGTAGGGTTTTGCGGCCTAGACATAAACCAATGATGTAGAGCTACACACTACGTGTTTTAGTCTTACCATTAAAGTTTTGAGCTTTGTTACGAGTTTTATTATTGATTATAATGAAATACGACTCTCCACGATGGTATGATATTGTCTACTTTGAGCATAAGCTCTCATGGCTTTGCTTTAGGCTTCCCCAAAAGGCTATACACCCATGATCATTCCCTAAATTAGCCAATAGTCTTCCTTAATTATAAACTCATGATCATTCCCTAAATTAGCCGACGTGGGACTTTCATCATCCAACACCTCCCTTCGAACAAAGTATGTCTCCCCTTAATTGAGACTCTACCCCTTTATCTTTGGGAATCTTAGTCATTTTTTACTATGCCTTAGAGGAGGCTCAACTACTTTTATTGGCACGACTAAGTTTAGGGCATGGCTCTAATGTCAGGATAAACGTTTGGAATCTTAGTCATTTTTTACTATGCCTTAGGGGAGGCTCAACTCCTTTGGTGAGTTAGATGTTATTGTGAGTTTGAATTGTGTGATATCTTTGGTGAGTAAAGGTTTAGAACTTCATTATTTGTCTTTTTTATGTATTTTGGCTAAATAAGGAGTTCTCTCATTTTCCGTTATGTGAGTGGTGTTTGAGAGGTTGGGAGTTTTATTGGTATTTTATGTAGTTTGTGTTTGTGTGTGCGTATGTGGTATTTGTATGTATAATTTGGGCAGTTTGTTGTAGTTTTGAGAGTGTGGTTTTTTTTTGTTGTTTTGTGTGTTTTGTTAGTTTGTGTGTGTTCTCTCTCGGCAATGTGTGAGTTATCGTCTTATCCTACATTGGATGCGAATGACACTGGGAAATATCCTCTTTATCTTCGACTTTACCTTCCCATGGATGATAATGATAATAACAAGCGTGATATAGCACACAATCTACCTATTAAGTCTTGCCGTATCGACTTTTTGTATGGTAGGGGATTATGCCATTTCCTGTATAATACACATTGCCTATCACCCCACTAAACCCTCCTTTGGTCTATCGAGTTTTTTGCCCACAAAGACAATTACCCACAAAACATCTTACCCTGAATAGGAAAGAAAGAAAGAGGCTTTCCCCATATTTTATTGTGTATTAATATTAGTTCTTGCAAGAAAAGCCTCTTTCTTTCTTTCCTATTCAGGGTAAGATGTTTTGTGGGTAATTGTCTTTGTGGGCAAAAAACTCGATAGACCAAAGGAGGGTTTAGTGGGGTAATAGGCAATGTGTATTATACAGGAAATGGCATAATCCCCTACCATACAAAAAGTCGATACGGCAAGACTTAATAGGCAGATTGTGTGCTATATCACTAAGCCTTCGGTATTGGCGCACAGTGGATGGTGCCCTACTCCATAGATCGTGCCTATGATGTAAAGTAAGTTAATGAACCTTCACATCATAGGGAAGACATCACAATATGTGTAAGAACGTAAGGAGTCAGGGTGGAGCTTATTATATGTCTAACGTCAAACCTCAGTATCGCTACTCTGCTCTGCACGAGGATAGGCCTACAAATGCAGTCACCGAAGGAAATGCCACTACGCCTTTTATTGGCACGACTAAGTTTAGGGCATGACTCTAATATCAGGATAAACGAACACGACTCTCCACAATAGTATGATATTGTCCACTTTGAGCATAAGCTCTCATGGCTTTAGTTTGGACTTCCCTAAAAGACCTCATACCAATGGAGATAGTATTACTTGATTATAAACCTATAATCATTCCCTAAATTAGCCGATTTGAGAATTTTATCATCCAACGGTGCTAGAAATAGATATCAAAGGAACTTGAAAGAGAATATCATCTAGATCAAATACAAACCTATAAAATTATGAGAATTTAAACTATATGTTACTCCACGCAAAAGTGGAGCATGACCCATTCATATCCAAATATCCCAATAAAACGTTCATTTAATTGAAGATTTCGTTTGGTTATTCATGAATATCAGAGGTATAGGAATAATATTGTGTTAGCTATGATTAATTTACCTATAATAATTATATGTATAGATACAAGTTACGATATCGTGCATGAGTTATAAGTGAACGATAAACTCATTAAAGAACTAAACCCGATTTGGAATTCCATATATATGGAAACAATGAAATAAAATAAAGAGGAAAAAATGAAATAAGAAAGAAGGGCAAAAAGGAAGAACAATAAGAAAACAGCAAGGGAGAAAGGTCCAAGCAAACCCTACCACACATTTGCTAATATATTCTTACTCATGTTTTGTCCGTAGTGGACAACTGATGGGACTTCACCCTTCATCCCTAACAAAATACAAAAACAAAACAATAATTTCAACTTTATATAACAAATTCATGTTTCTTGGTGTGACAATATATAATATTATTGCTTTATTTAAAGTCTTTTGGGAACATGCATGCATGTTTCATCGGGTATTCTTATCATGAAAAGTATGGAAGTATCGTGTACATCATTATACTATACCATGGTTCTAAATGTGGGACCTTATAAAAATTGTATGTCACAAGCGTGAATTACTTCTCCAGTATGTTATGTACGGACATGTACACTACAAGATACACACTTCTTTCTTTTCCATTGGTTTCCAACAATGTGAGTGTGTGTTATCCCGTAGTCAAGTCTAGAGGATATGTGTACGAGCTTGTCTAGTGGGTTCATGCTTAATTACGTGAACCGTGTATAGAGAATTACTATGCGTCTAACCCCACCAAAAAAAAAAAAAAAAAGTAGGGCCCAATGAACCGTCATGAAAAATAAGTCCCACCCCACCAATTAGGAACCATGTTCCATGTGATTGAATTCTTTGATTCCAATAGTAGGGTCACTGACCACGAAGTACATTTAAATACTCTTTATATCTCTATCATTTTTTAGGTAAAGACAATAAATCATGTATGGGCGACGACAATAACTAAAGAAACCATGAAATAAAGTCATCTTATGTTGTAGTACTTTGTTAGGATACATTAGTAGTATTTCTATTTTAAAACCTTAATAGTTTTTTTTTCTTTTTTTCCTAATATCAATTAGGTTTTTATTATGTCTGCAGCGTTTATGAACATTTAAGTTTATGACAATTTTAAGATAAAATGTCTCAAATGGTTTTCCGCCCTAAAGAGAAGAACGGGTAGGATACCCATTTGTCACTACGGAGGAGTTCTTTTTTAAAATAAAATGTCTCAAATAGTTTTCCGCCTTAGTAGGTTTAAATTTGGTTGATCTTAAATGTACTTCAATAGCAGTTTTCCGTCTTATTAATATGTTTTCAAAATCGAATAGAAGACAGAAATTAACACTTTTAGATTTTTTTTTTTTCTTTTCTCTGAAGAAAAAAAAAACATATAAATTCAAGCACAAGATTGTTGCTTAGTCCACAAAGTACTTTTAAGAACAAATAAACAAAAAAAAGATTGGGAATCAATTAGATGCAAATGGGTTTGGCATACGTTTAAAATATTATAATCATTAAAATTTGAATTAATAATTTTATTTTTAAAATTAAGTTTATTCGTAAGTTCTTTTACTTTCCAAGAATATTACCATGGAAACAATAAAGTCAAATTCAAATTTAAACTTATCCAATTAAACTACTATGAGATATGGATATATGACAATATTTTAATTAGAAGTTATTAAATAATATACTAAAATAAATATTTTATTTTATTTTCTATTTTAATTAAAAAGAGAATTGATAGTCCAACGTGGAAGTATGTTTTAACTGACAAATTTTACCAATATTTTATTTGGTCTACATCAACATTTGATTTTATTTCAAACTACATTTTCGTGATTTCACTAATTATATAAATTAGCTTACAAAAATTAAAATGGTCGACCAATCCGAACTATCTAATAAAAAAAATAAAGGTCGAGTTGAATTATATATTTTTATTTTATTTTTTTGGGTTGGATTAAGCCTAATTTTTTAAAAATAAAAAATTTAGTTCTTGTTTGACATTTTTTTTATTAGGTCAATTCAACCCACTGAAAATAGAGTTATAATTCAACTCTATCCTGCCTTAATTTAAAAAAAATTAAATATATTTAACATTGTGTTGATTTATAAATGTTTGATATTTAAATTTTATAGAATTTTTAATCATTAACGTAGGATGAATTATATAATTAAAAAAAAAGAACAGCGTGCCAACCTGACTAGTTGAGTTGTGAATATTATTTGGGTTACTCGAGTTACTTATACAACCAACCCGAAATTTTGAGTTGGTTTAAAAATTTTTTACAACTCCATCTAATATGACCCGAGTACGCTCTTAGAATAATAAGAAATTAACAAATAAAACCAAACATAGAGAACATTTAACTAACATTTTTGTCAATCCATTCAATTAGGTAGCACATCCTCAAAGATTTCTTATTTTAGTCTGTTCAAACTACAGACTAATTAACATAATACAGAAATGGAGAAGAAACCATTGGCTCAAATCCAATCAAACAGATCAATAGAATTCATTTGAGATTTGACAACATCAAATTGATGAACATTTTTAAATGCAAGTCCTAAGAGAAAGAGAAAACCTAAAATCAATCAAGAACAAGAACAAGAACCAAATGTTATTTGACTTTTTTTAATCTGTCATGATTGAAATAAAATAGAAATAAAAGTCACTAAAGGGTCCCTCCAAAAATCATTCAATTGGTAGTAGCAAAGTTAAATGGTTCAAACTAAAGGTGATAATAAATAAATAAATAAATAAAAGTCTTTACTACTATTCGATGCCTTTTTCCTCTGTTTCTCTGAAATGCTAATGGTGGGAATGCGCATTTGATTTAAGGGTCAATTGGTTTATTTCTGTTGGGGTTTTTCACTGCAAAATTTCGTGATCCGGGTCTGTGTTCTTAGGGTTCGGCTCTTAATTTGATGGCGAAATAAGCCCCGCAGGGTCTTGGATTTAGGCTCCCTTTTGCAGTTTTGGGGGGGTTTGTTTTTTCTCTTTAAAACTTGGGTTTGATGCATCATTCACTATGGAAGCCTCTATCTCACTGTGCTGCTTTGATTATGGATAAGAAGAGTAGAAGAAAAGATGGGTCTGATTCAGCGATGGATTTGAAGAAACACAAATTGATTCTTCGAAAACTTGAAGAACACAAGCTTAGAGAAGCTCTTGAAGAAGCTTCTGAAGATGGGTTTCTCTTCAAATCGCAAGATGTGGGCTCTGAGCCACTGCCCAACGAAGATAGCAATGGCTTGGGCCGATCTCGATCGCTTGCTAGACTTCAAGCTCAGCGGGAATTTCTCAAGGCCACAGCCATGGCAGCCGATCGTACATATGAATCTGATGATGCCATTCCTGATCTTCATGAATCTTTCACTAAGTTTCTTACAATGTACCCGAAGTATAAGTCATCAGAGAAGATTGATCATCTTCGTTCGAATGAATACTCGCATTTGCTTAAGGTATGTCTTGATTACTGTGGATTTGGGTTGTTTTCATATGTTCAGAGTCTTCATAATTGGGAGTCTTCTACTTTTAGTTTGTCTGAAATTGCTGCAAATTTGAGTAATCAAGCTCTTTATGGTGGTGCTGATAGAGGGACTGTAGAACATGATATAAAGAGTAGGATTATGGATCATTTGAACATTCCTGAGCATGAATATGGGCTTGTTTTTACTGTTAGTAGAGGGTCTGCTTTCAAATTGTTGGCTGAATCATATCCTTTTCATACCAATAAGAAATTGTTGACTATGTTTGATTATGAGAGTCAATCTGTGAATTGGATGGCTCAATGTGCTCGAGACAAGGGCGCTAAGGCCTATAATGCTTGGTTTAAATGGCCAACTTTGAAACTCTGCTCAACTGACTTGAGGAAACAGATAACAATCAAGCGAAGGAAGAAGAAGGATTCTGTTGGTTTATTTGTGTTTCCAGTTCAATCTAGAGTGACTGGTGCTAAGTATTCATACCAATGGATGGCTCTGGCACAGCAGAACAATTGGCATGTTTTGCTTGATGCTGGGTCATTAGGTCCAAAGGACATGGATTCTCTTGGTTTATCGCTTTTTCGACCAGATTTTATCATCACGTCGTTTTATAGGGTTTTCGGGTATGATCCTACTGGTTTTGGATGTCTTCTGATCAAGAGATCAGTGATGGGAAGCTTACAAACTCGGTCCGGGGTTACTGGCTCTGGAATGGTGAAGATAATCCCGGAGTATCCCATGTATCTGAGTGACTCAATGGATGATCTCGATGGATTAGGACGGTTTGAACACGAAGAAGTTGCAGGGGTTGTGGAGAAAACATCCGAAACTCGTCCGGGATTGCAACTTCCTGCTTTCTCAGGTGCCTTCACGTCTGTTCAGGTGAGGGATGTTTTTGAAGCAGAGATGGATCATGATAACAGCTCTGATAGAGAAGGAACAAGCACCATACTTGAGGAAAGTGAGACTATTTCTTTAGGGGACGTGATGAAGAGCCCGGTATTCAGTGAAGATGAATCTTCGGATTGTTCGATTTGGATCGACTTAGGTCAGAGTCCGGTAGGATCTGATAATGCCGGTCCCTTGCCTCAGTATTGGTTAAAAGGGAAGAAGAATAGCCTAGTCTCACATAAGCCAACTTCTAAGATCCATAGCGATCCGACTGACGACGATGCTGAAGATTTGAACTTAGGGCCCCATGACGAGTACCATACGCTATCCTTTGATGGCATTGAGGAAGTTCACGGAGAGCTACGTGCAGAAACAAGGGCCACATCGGGTAATAACAGAGCCATTACAGAGATCCACAAAGTCACAGAAACTGGGAAACTGCTTTCCAATGGTTATTCAATAAACTCAGCATTGAACAATGAATTTTATCATGGACAGGACGATGGAACGATGTCGGAACTATGTTCGGAGATGAAGGAGAGTGCGATTAGAAGAGAAACAGAAGGTGAATTCAGGTTGTTAGGGAGAAGGGAAGGAAGCAAGCATGTTGGAGGAAGATTTTTTGGGTTGGAAGAGACTAATTTGCAAGGCCAAGGAAAAGAAGTTTATTCTAGGATGGAAGAGAATGGGAAGGAGCTTCATAGCATCGAGCCTGGAGAAGGATCGGTGACGAGCCTCGATGATGAAGATTATACTAGCAACGGAGAATATGACGACGAGGAAGAGTGGAACAGAAGGGAACCCAAGATTATATGTCGACATCTTGATCACATAAATATGTTAGGATTGAACAAGACAACAATTCGACTTCGGTTTCTGATAAATTGGCTCGTCACGTCGTTGCTTCAACTAAAGTTTCCGGGTTTGGAAGGAAGCAACAAAGTGAACCTAGTTCAGATTTATGGACCAAAGATAAAATATGAAAGGGGAGCAGCAGTAGCTTTCAATGTGAGAGACAGAAACAAGGGACTAATCAATCCAGAATTTGTTCAGAAGCTAGCTGAAAGAGATGGCATATCTCTTGGCCTTGGATTCCTCAGTCACATTCGTGTTTTGGACAACCCGAGACGGCAACGTGGCGTTTTAAACCTTGAAGATTCATCCCTGTGCAGGCAAGCCAGAAATCGGAGGCATGGGAAGCACGGGTTTGCACGGCTCGAGGTCGTAACAGCTTCGTTGGGATTCTTGACGAACTTCGAAGACGTTTACAAACTGTGGGCATTTGTGGCGAAGTTTTTAGATTCTTCATTTGTGAAAGAGGGAACACTCGCTCCTGTTGAAGAAGGTTCTGAAACAACCTGAATCTGTTCATCTGTTCATATTGTTTAGGAATTGTTTGAAATTGTAATGTGCTTGGATTCAATTTATGTTTATAATTGGTTAGATTTAGATTGTGTCTCCTTTGAGACTATTGTAGAGGGAGCTTTGGAAAGTTGTCATCTTCAAGAGCTCATGTAAACTTTTGGCTTACTCCACTATGTTTAATTCAATCAACCTTTTTCTTGCTTGCCTTTACTTGCCTTTAGCTCGTGTTTAGCTCGATAGAAAGATGTTGAATATATAAGTAAGAGATACTATCTTCATTGATGTAAGGTTTTATAGGAAAACCAAAACTAAAATCACAAGAGTTTATACTCAAAGTGAATAATATCATACTATAGTAGAGATTTGACCATGTCAAAAGAATCTTTGAAGGTGGACTCACAGTGACTCAAATGTTGAACGAAAGAGTTGAAGTCCCACATTGACTATTTAAGATCTTCATTGGTACGAGGTCTATTAGAAAAATCAAAAGTAAAAGCGTGAGAGCTTATTCTCAAAGTTGACAATATCATGCTGTTGTGGAGATTAGTTGGATCGAGAAAGTTGGTCATATTTTGAGTGGAACAAGAAATTTGGTTCATCGGTGCAAAATGCGACCTGACCCAAAATTTGGTTGGACTCAATTTTTGTGAACATGAAGGTAATGAAAAGGGAGTAGGATTTTAGGGTAAGTTGGATAAAAATCTCAAACTCATTGGGTTTGGATGAGGACATACTTTCCTGATGATTAATTTTGGTAGAGTTCTTCATGACTTTATTGATTATTGTTGTGTTTTTACTATAAACAACAAACAAAAACCAAATCTCAAGCACAAACAATCTCTCCGGATGGCTTTCTTCACTTCACCGATTCCCCATTTCTTCAAGATCATTCTCCACCACACTCTCATCGAACGAAAGCTTGTAAGCAACCTAATCCAATCCACATTCTCTCTGATCCCTTCATTTTCTTATCAATTTCTTTTTTTGCAGGATCTTCCAAACAAGTTTGTTATCAACAATCGCGCTTCTTTGCTACACAACAACGCCACTCTCACCCTTCCGGACGGCGCAAACTGGGAGGTCGAACTCAAGAAATCGGATGGCAAAGTATCGTTCGCAAGAGGCTGGCCGGAGTTCGTGGAGTTTTACAATGTGAAAGCTGGATATTTCGTGGTTTTCAGATTGGAAGGAAATCGGTGCTTCAATGTTCTCATTTTCGACTTGAGTGCTACGGAAATCGATTATCCGATCAAACCGAGGATCTTCCGCCGGCTGCGTAAGGATCACACCAGAGCCTTCGATCGCCGCCCGCCGATTCTGCTTCCGAAGAGCGAGAACGAAGATGATGAGGACGACTCTGTTGTTGTGTTAAACGACGCCGTTTCGAGGAAGAGGAAAAGAGAAAAAGATCACGAAGCTGCATTTTGTTCCCTACGCGAGATGAAGAAGATGATGAGGACGAACATGAAGATAAAGCATCAACGATTCACTACACCTCAACGATTCAGCGATGATGAAGAAGAAGACGAAGACGAAGACGAAGACGAAGACGAAGAAGAAGAAGAAGACGAAGAAGACGACGAAGAAGAAGATTACTCGTGGAGACAGAGGAAGTACAGAGGATCAGGTTCGTTCGCAAAAACTCTATAAATTTCAATTTCAATTTCAATTTCAGCAAGCGGTACCAAAATTGGATGAATTCTCACCGATTTCAGCGCGTAATCACGAAGACGGCGGCCGATTTAGTCCAGAATCGATGAGACCTATGCATCCTCCAAGGACGCCGAAGCCATTAACGGAGAATCAAGAGCGAGTTCTGAGAATAGCGAGTTCGTTCAAATTGAGGACGAAGAATCCTTCATTCATGGTAACGATGAGGCCTTCCTACATCCAAACAGGAAATTACCTGGTAAGAAGAAAACAACGAAATGGAATGATTCTCAATTGAAACAGTGATTGAACAATGATTTCTGCAATGCGTAGAGTTTGCCGAGAAGCTTTGCGGAGAGGTACCTGCAAGAATCGACGGACGTGAAGCTGGAAGTGGCGGACGGGAGGATTTGGAGCGTGTGGTGCGGTGTACGGTGGGCGTTTACGAGGCGGCGGACGGAGTTGAAATGCGGTTGGAAGAGATTCGCTGTGGATAATCAGTTGAAGGAAGGGGACGTGTGTGTGTTCGAATTGATGAACAGAATCCCCAAAGTGTTCTTCAAAGTCACTATTTTCCGGCGACCGGCTAACTGAATTCATCAGTTTCCCGCTTTTTCTATTTCTTTTTATTGGCACCCTTTCTGCTTCAACCCGTGACTGTTTAACCTCACCCTACATACGTCACAGGCACATATAGAATTTCAGTTTATCTATAAATGCTTTTTGTTAGGTGGTCCCGTCAAATCGTATTTTCATAAATAATAATAATCCAAAAATTTAAAACATACGTTTTTTCATTTTCTTTTTTTTTTTTAATTTGACTAAAAATTTAAATGTTTTTGTAGAGAAAATAAAAGTGATTGAAGATTTGTTGAAAATGATAATTTTTTCAAAAAAATAAAAAAAAATAAAAAAAAATGTATGAAACAAAAATCATATTATACCAAATTTTAAATTGCTAATGGAAAAGAAAGTAATGTTGTAAGGTGGGAAATGTAATAGAAAAGTTGAGGACTACTAGTATAGGAAAATTAAAATTATTTTAGGGTAAGGAACAAATACAAAATATTTAAAAACAAAAGAGGTTGAGGACGACAGATGAGGCTTGTCTATGGCACTTGCTCCAGAGTCTGCTCCTAACCTCGACCGAATTCTTAGTTATCTAAAAAACATGTAAAATATGGAGTGAGTACAAAGATTCAGTAAGTAGGCTCTTAATCGTGCGTATGCTAGGGTACAACACTCCTTAACTTATTATGATTCTTGTGGTAAGTACTTGGGTCCTTTGGTTCTATTCTTCACTGGTGAGTTATTTTCATAATTTAGCACCTTGATCCTTGGGTTATGAGGTACCAACCTTGGTTTTGATCTAAGGACCTTAGTACTAATGTTCTGGGTTTTTGTTCTCAGAACTTGGATCTTAATCCATGTTATAATTCTTGATTGTTGATTGGTTCTTGGCTATTTTATAGGTTTTTGTTCTCCAAGATACTCCCCTTAGGATTTACGGTACAAGTCATGAACCTGACAACTTGTATCCAAAGCTTCATACGTTCCAAGCAACACAGTCTTAACCTACGTCCAAAGTTTTATGTGTTCCATGCGACATAGTCTGATCCCGCATCCAGGACTTCATTATTCCCTACGATATGATCTGAATACCTATGCCCAAGGCTTCATACGTTCCAAGTAACGTAGTATGAAAATCTACATCCAAATTTTCTTACATTTCAAGCGATATAGTCTGGGTCATAAACATGCTGTATCATGGGAGGTTGAGGAGTTTCTTGAATTTCTGAGTCTAATGACCTTGATCCCTTGTCCTTGAGTGATACCTAGCATCCTTTAAGCATTTCTTAGACCCTAATTCTTAGTTTGGCCTCTAAACATGTTCCAATAACTTTCAAACTATCATCATAAAATAAGCCTATTATAAAGTTTCATATAATTTGGAGATCATTTAGATCATGAACGGAAAAAAAGTTACTTTGGAGATCACTTAGATTGTGAACCGGAGATAAGTTACCTTAGGGGCATTATGGTCATTTTACACCGTTATTTAACTAACCTTGTCTAATGACTACTAAATTTCATATATATAATCTTTAACATACCATAATATGCTTGGTAGCGGAGTCCATTTATTGGGTCATTTTCATGTTACTTAAATCCTCAACAAATCAATCAGTTTAGGGTCTTAACTCTCTGGGTGTTTTTCTCTCATATTCATGTCATTAATACTTATTACAGACCTTCAGTTTACAAAACTGAAGCTCTACCACTTAGCTATAAGGGCTATTGTTTTCAAAACTTGACTCTCGAGACCTTGGCAATTCTATAGGAACTCTCCCACACATGAATACAAAATGTGTCAAAACTTGACTCTCGAGACCTTGGCAATTCTATAGGAACTCTCCCACACATGAATACAAAATGTGTAATGCCCAAGAATGAACTACCTTGGCAATTCTATAGGAACTCTCCCACACATGAATACAAAATGTGTAATGCCCAAGAATGAACTACAGACCTTCAGTTTACAAAACTGAAGCTCTACCACTTAGCTATAAGGGCTATTGTTTTCAAAACTTGACTCTCGAGACCTTGGCAATTCTATAGGAACTCTCCCACACATGAATACAAAATGTGTCAAAACTTGACTCTCGAGACCTTGGCAATTCTATAGGAACTCTCCCACACATGAATACAAAATGTGTAATGCCCAAGAATGAACTACCTTGGCAATTCTATAGGAACTCTCCCACACATGAATACAAAATGTGTAATGCCCAAGAATGAACTGCAGACCTTCAGTTTACAAAACTGAAGCTCTACCACTGAGCTATGACTCTCGAGACCTTGGCAATTCTATAGGAACTCTCCCACACATGAATACAAAATGTGTAATGCCCTCATGCAGGATTGAACTACAAACCTTCAGTTTATGAGACTGACACTCTACCACTGAGCTATAAGGGCTATTAATATTAAAACTCAACTCTCGACCTTGGAAATTCTGTAGAAACTCTCCCACCTTGATCGGCAATAGCGAATAAATGAATACGAAATTTAGAATGTGTATACCCTCATGCAAGATTGAACTACAAACTTTCAATTTACAAGATTGACGCTCTACCACTGAGCTATAAGGGCTATTAATATTAAAACTCAACTCTCGACCTTGGCAATTCCATTTAGAATGTTTAAAAATGTGTATGCCTTCATACAAGATTGAACTACAAACCTTCAGTTTACAAGATTGACGCTCCACCACTGAGCTATAAGGGCTATTAACATTAAAACTCAACTTTTGACCTTGGCAATTCCATAGAACCTCTCCCATACTCTCAACCTAGAAAAACAAGCAAAGACTTCCATTTACAATAATGCATGTCCTCATGTAGGATGGAACTAAAGACCTTCAATTTACAAGATAATGCTCTACCACTAACCTATAACAACTAATATTTTGATAAGCCGACTCTCAACCTAGAAAGTTTTATAGAACCTAAAACTCCCGATTTGTTACGACCCGATTTTATGAGGTTTCAAATTATGGATCGTGATAAAGAAGACCAAGCAAGCAAATAAATTAAAAGTAAATTAAAAATAAAATACAACGAAATTTTACCCAATTTAAAATAAACCGAAACCTAATGCAAGTGATTTTGAAGTCTATTTAAAAGCTGTTGGCAGAATTCAAATTCATACAAAATATACCAGACATAAAATATACAAATGTGTGATGCCTCAACAAGACCCCTGTCTGCACATCTTTCGAGCAGTTCCCTTCATCAATCGACATGTGAAAGAAATGTAGAGATGTAGTGAGAATAAAATAATAAAAACAATAAAGACTATCATTGTTATAACCAGACTCTCTACTTAGACAATTCTACGAGATCTAAAATCTGACTGCAAATGATTTTCAAATTCATTTAAAAGCCGGAAGTGAGTTAGGCAGGATAAAAGTTCAAACATCCCCTCTGTGACCGCAACTTTTGAGTACTCTCTCTTCTTGACCGACAATGAACAAAAGTATAAAAAAGAAATGTAAAATGGGGTGAGTATAAAATAGTAAGTAGCCAATATTCATAGTAGATTAACATGGATTTGCTCTAGAAAACTTTGATCCTTATTCTGCCCGAGCGTTATGTGAATGAATCTAATTATAAACAAAGAATTCTTTTCAAAAAGAAAAAGTACGTCTTCATGTAGGATTGGACTACAAACCTTCAGTTTACGAGATTAACTCTCTACCACTGAGCTGTTTAGGTTGTTCCTCGACTCTTGACCTAAAACATGACTGCTCTAATACCAATTTGTCATGACCTAATTTTTTAGTCTGCCAATCTTGGACCATGATGAATAAGACAAATATCATGAAATTAATTTTGTATCGAGGGCGAGATTTTCTACCACAGATATGTGTCATACAACTCAATCCAATCTAGTTGAATTGTACAAGCAACTAAACGACTTCTTGAATGTTGGGTTTGATAGACTTGTAACGGCTCATACTAGTATTCACCCGAATGAAGGGAATGAAATGTTCATCCTTGTAGTGTAAGAATTGGGAACCATTTTGATTCTATTAAGAATTAAAATAAAGCAATTAATATAAGAGTAAGAACTCAAACTTGATAGAAATTGCGGCTTGCAAACCTCCTTGATGTATTCCAACAATACAGAAGTTCTTCCACATCCCATAAAATCTTTCTTACTATGACTCGAACACAAGGCTAAAACTTGTGAGAGCCTTTTGAAAGAAAATCTCGTAGAAATTGGAGAAGAATAGTTTCAAAAGAATTCTCCCAAGTGTGAGAGATCAATGACATTTTGGCTCAACCTATTAGTTCAGGAACCGTTGGATAATTTTTATCAAATAAATATTTAAATATCTAATATATTATAATATAATATCTTAATCCACTCCTATTTTATTGAATTTTCAAATATATATTTTTATTGAATGTATTATAATTGTTTTAATATTTAATGTATCAAATTCAATAAATCTAATATATTAAATATTAATTTTAACTTTAAATTTTTTTCCTTTACCTTGAATGTATCTAATATATTAAATTTTAATTGGAACCCTTCAATTTTTATTTTCAATCAAGCGAGGAGACCTTATAGACCTGAAGATTATAAACTCAGTGATACAAAGTTAATTGATAACTCTTTAGTTAATTAATTTTTGTGGCTAACTACACATTCAAATTTGAAATATAAGTTCCAATGACACAATGTTAGTTAATTAAACTCTTTAGATTAGCTTGACTAAAGAGGGTCTAGGGGGTGTGACCCCCTGGAGATTCACACTCGCACGTGTAGATTGTGTGTAGAGAAGTACTACACATCCAATTTGTTCGAGACTGGATGCCACTCCTATGATAGTTTTTTTTAAATGATAAGTCTCTAGATCATGAATTATGTTTGCATTCCCTGATCTCAAGAGTTGAGTCATTTACTGCTTATTTCTTCAAATACTCAAGCCAGCCATGTGCTACTTCTTTTCAGGTAAAGACAAGGTGTTCCTGTACATCTGACGACGTCGCAACTTGATCATGACACATGCATAGAATAGTCACATTTATTTTCTTAGACTTGGGCTAGAATAAACTATTTTTAATTTAGAGGTTTATTTCTTTTCTTTAGTCTTTTGTAATTTGTTTTAAAGGTGTTTTCAAAACACGTAAGTCATGACTGTGTTTTAAGATGAATGTTTAATTTCGCATACGAGTTTAGATAATAATAACAGTAGTGATGATAGGTAAGTGGAAATTTAGAGTCTGTTATTACTCTTAATATTATATAGGAACTATTTATTTACTCTTCATAGATTATCTCCCTCTCGTTCATAGATTATCTCCCTCGTAGATATCCTATGTCTCTTCTAGTTGTCATAGATTTGAAAAGATGGTAACAAAATTGTTACTTACCATACTTTTAAATTTTAAGAAAGGGACTAATTCGTAAAAAACTGAAATTATGAGACCCAATTGTTGTAGGTAAAAAAGAAGGAAAGCAAAGAAAGAAAAGCCCTTGTTTCTTGGCGGGAGGTAATCATCATCGAGCTCATTGTTGGACCCTAGTTTCCACTCCGCA
This sequence comes from Cucurbita moschata, assembly GCF_002738365.1. Classification (NCBI taxonomy): domain Eukaryota; kingdom Viridiplantae; phylum Streptophyta; class Magnoliopsida; order Cucurbitales; family Cucurbitaceae; genus Cucurbita; species Cucurbita moschata. Next base: position 2,019,475 of record NW_019268529.1, read on the forward strand.
CTTTGATTGTATAAGCACTTCACAATTTCTGGAAGGGAAATCCGCTGCTTCGAGCGGACCATATCGCGCCCTTTTTGCGTCTTACGCCATCTCCCTCTCTCTCTCTCTCTCTCTCTCTCCCTCTCTCGCAGCGACAACCCCAAAATTTCACTCCCTCATGCAAAGCAGCTCCTTCAACCCAATCTCGAATTCCCTTCAATTTCAACGCCCATGGATTTTCCCCGAAACCCACTTCACCCTTGGTATTGGGGTTCCAAATAAGCCTAGATTCCGCCTTACACCTCGAACTGTTATCAGAACTTCAAGAACTCGGTACAGAGCCGATGAAGGCCTTGATGATGGACCCAGTCCCAGCACTCCGGTGCGCTTCCCCGTCGTCCTTCTCCGGTCCGGTAGGGTCTCTCAGTACGTGTGGGATGGGGTTTCTCTACAGTTGGTCGGCGTTGATGGTGGTGCTTCATCTGTTTCTTTTGATTTCAATGATGGGTTTCGAACGATGTACAGGGCATGTGGTTTGGCTGTTAAGGGTTTTTTTATTCCCAAGAATGTTAGTGAGCATTATGTACTTTATGTCAAATGGAAGTTCTTGCATCGGGTTTTCAGTTCCGCTCTGCAGGTTATTGCTACTCAGGTCGGTGGATGAAACTTAATCCTTTAATTTATTCGAGTTTTCTAGTTGCGAGAAGAAATTAGTCTGATAGAGTGTAAGGATGATGGTTGTTCATATTCTGCTTAGTTTATTTCTTGTAGTTGGTTACTGTTGGGACAACATTTTAGCTTGAGCACATCCGGATAGCAGAACTTTGAAGTGTTTTGTGTTGTGTGGATTGAATTGTTTACCTGATGAAAGTATTTGGAGTGTTAATTTTTATGGCTCTGCACTGTAGTTGTTAGCTCTGATTTTATTTATGTCCACCTAATGGTTTAATGATAAGTATTCTCTTCCAATTATAAGGAAAATTCTTATTGATAGGCAATGTTTCGGGCTATAGGAGTTGGGCGCACTCGTTCACTAGCATCTGCAGCAGCTCTGAATTGGGTCCTGAAGGATGGACTTGGACGGTTAAGTCGGTGTATTTACACTGCCACGATAGCATCTTCATTCGATACAAATTTGAAGGTTTGCTTCTGTTTGTTAATGGCTTATGAACAAGGAGTTTTATTTGAAGATCATCCTTGAAAGTGCAGTGTTTGTGTTTCCCTTGTATCTTATTGTTTGATGAACATTTTTTTTAATGTTTCTCGTTTCAAGAGAGTCAGGTTTTCGACCGCTATTCTATTCAGTTTAAGCATTGGAGTTGAGTTGCTGACTCCGGCATTTCCTCAGTACTTCTTGCTTCTTGCATCGATTGCAAACATCGTGAAACAAATAAGTCTTGGATGCTACTTATCAACGGCTGTAAGGGTTCACAATTTTATCTAGTCCAATTTTTGTGCATTATATGTTTGACATACTTTCTTCACGGAAAATCGATCGCCTCTTTATGATAATAACCAATATTTCTTTCTGTTGGTAAGAGGTGTTTGTTGGTTTACTCTGTGTTGTTCGTTTGTCGGGACAAGTTACTCCAAGTTGTTGATCACTTAAGGTTTGGAATGACTTTCAAAGTGTTTAGAAAAAGGTTTTTAAGCACATGGAAAGTTATTCCAAACATGTCTTTAATATCCATTCGGTTCATTTATGAAGTTTCTGGAAGACTCAGTTTCAAAAGTTCTAATTATGCTAGTTAAACATTCCTGAAAGTTTCATTTCAATAGATATTATTCTTTTTGCTTCACGGCTCCGGATTTATCAGTGTCGTCTTATAGTTCTCACTCTTTGTAATCAGTCTGCTGTTCATAGAAGTTTTGCGGTGGCAGATAACCTTGGTGAAGTTGCTGCCAAGGCACAGGTTGGCTATAATCCTTCCTGAAACAGATCACAATTTTTCGGTTTCCTTTACGTTCATTCAACTATCCATTTTATGCAGATTCAATCAGTGTGCTTTGATAATCTTGGTCTCATACTTGCCGCCCTTCTGAACTTCTTGTCCAAGAATGATCAAAGGTTTTTTTCCCCTGATTGTTCTTTAGACTTCCGTTTGTTCTTAAATAAGTTACAAGTACTCAGAGATTATCAATTAATGTCTGTTTTATCATGATGTACGTGTTTTCTCGTTTTTGGAATTTATCATTTCAAGGTTTTCTAACTCATAATTTTTTTTATGTTAGATTGCAAGCAGCTTTACCTTTTGTAGTTTACCCCATTTTTGCTGCAATGGATCTTTTCGGAACATATCAAGGGCTTAAACATGTCCATTTGCAAACGCTAACGAAGGTAGGTTTTGTGTTATTCAACTTTCCATAGTATTTGGAGGCTAGTTGTGTAACGGCCCATGCCCACCGCTAGGAAATATTGTCATCTTTGGGTTTTCCCTTTTGGGCTTCCTCTCAAGGTTTTTAAAACACGTCTGTTAGGGAGAGGTTTCCACACCCTTATAAAGAATGCTTCGTTCTCCTCCCCAACCGATGTGGGATCTCACAATCCACTCCCCTTTGTGGCTCAGCGAGGACGTTGACACTCGTTCCCTTCTCCAATCGATGTGGGACCCTCCAAGCCACTCCCTTTCGAGCCCAGCATCCTTACTGGCACACCGCCTCATATCCACTCCCTTTGGGACTCAGTCTCCTCATTGACATATCATCCGGTGTTTGGCTTTGATACTATTTGTAATGACCCAAGCCCACCGCTAGTAGATTTTGTCCTCTTTGAACTTTCCCTTTCGGATTTCTCCTCAAGGTTCTTAAAACACGTTTGCTAGGAAGAGGTTTTTACACCCTTATAAAGAATGCTTTGTTTTCCTCACCAACCGACATGGGATCTCACAAGTTGTGTTCGAATTTGCTGTTTGTTTTGTGCTTACTTGATGGAGCAAAATTATCTTTTATCAGCTGTTTGCTTAATGGAACTATGATTTCTTTATTCTCTCTTCACTACTTGAGTTCGGAATGACTTGAGTTTTGATAGAGTTCTTTATAGGTGAAACACTATCTTTAGAAATACGTTTTATAATTTTGTTGCTTCTCAACCGTTAGTTACATGATGTTCAGGATAGACTCGAGATCATATTATGCACTTGGATCGAGCAAGGATACATGCCTACACCAGCCGAAGTAAGTGAGAGGGAAGGAATTGGTTTACTATGCAGAAAGGGTGAGAGTCTTGTCTCTGTATTGATTCCATTATGCATAGAAGGTTAACAAATCATAGACTTATGTTGAACTGCAGTTAATTAATATAATAACTTCAATATTCAGGTAAGGTTTCATGGCCAATCAGAATAGGTTGCTTGAATCTGGAGTCTCAAATACCAAAATTGTCAATGCTTGCAATGCGATCTGTATGTAACAAGGACTATTATTTTATATGCATGGATGTCTTCTGCTGGGGCTTAAAAACAAATACAGTGAGTAGATATACTTCGATTAACCTTTACGAGCTGTCCATATTTATTTTGCTCACACTTTTCTTGTTCGAAATCGTAGCACGGTATTCTTCTTTGTCTTCGTGAAGGGGCTCGTGCAGCAGATATCAGCATGGGGTTATTGCAGGTAGTAGAAAATTGCTTAAATTCTTTTCATCTGTTTGGTTTGAGCTTGATTTGAATATGATATCTATTGTTCGAAAAGTTTTAGTTTGGTAGGGTGATTTAGTGGAATAACTCAAACCCATCACTGGCAAATATTGTTTTCTTTGGACTTCCCTTCAAGGTTTTTAAAATGCATCTTCTAGAGAGAGTTTCTACCATTTGTAACAGCCCAAGTCCACCGCTAGTAGATATTGTTTTCTTTGAGTTTTCCCTTTCGGGTTTCCACCAAGATTTTTAAAACGCGTCTACTAGGGAGAGGCTTCCACACCCTTGTAAAGAATGCTTCGTTTCCCTCTCCAACCGATACCCAACATCCTCGTTAGCATTCATTTCCTTTTTCAATCGATGTGGGATCTTAGATTTAGTTAAATCTTTCAAACCAAGTGTTTCATAGTTTTTTATTTTGTTTTTCTTTCAATAGCACGTTTTTTTAAATGCATTAAGGAAACATGAAAGACAATGGTCAACTTTTGATGATGTTAATGATGTTTAGAGATAAAACAAAACCAGAAAGACCAAAGGGAAGCATTTAAAATCATAGAGAGTATTGATACTCGAGGGACGAAAGCATTGCGGAAATCTCTTCGAAACGGGATGTCACAACATTCTTTTAGTCCATATGCTTTAATATTCAGCCGTTGTTTGATGACTTTATGATTCTGATGTAATAATGGGTTTTGAGTTGAATAGGCATGCTTCATCCGCAAAGCGATTGTATCGAACACGAGCATTTGGGACGAAGAAATCATGAAAGGTATTAAGTTTTCAGATGCAATGGCGAAGGAGTGGGTTGGTTTGGTTGAGGATAGCAAGAAATATGCAGAAGAAAATGGTTGTAATTTGGTTAAACAAATGTCAAGCTTAGGATGGGCTGTCAAGAACGTTCTGCTGAGTACAAATGAGCAAATACGATACAGCTTTGTTGATGACTGAGGGATGCTCATTAACCCAAACTTATTACTAAGATACTGAACTCTGGGGATAAATTTAGAATTTGTTAATTATGTATTTTTTATATTAAAAAAAAACTATAATTGTTTACACAATAAAATTATGGGAAAAAAAAAAAAACTCTATAAAGGTCTATTGAGTATAGTTTCATTGGTCGACTACTACGACTACCGTATGTTTAAGGTCTCGCTTATTAATTATTTAAATTTTTATTTTTAAAAATTGTATTTGTTTTCGTATCATTTAAGGTCTCACTTGCATACTTGACGGACGTTGTATAGGACTGTATGACTGCTTGTCAAAATTGCATATATCCGAGAAATATTGAAATACCTCAAAATGTATTATAGCGGGAGTATGGTGTCAGCTCTCCACCATCTCTAAGTCTTACAATGTGGGTGAGCGTTAGGGGATGAGTATCTCACGTGTTTTTTTTTTTTAAGTGTTTTTCTTTGAAAAAGGTCTTTGAAAAGGGAAATATCAGTGAATAAATTTACTATTAAGAAACAAAAAAAAAAAAAAAAAAAAAAAAAAA
>NW_019268529.1:2024715-2067002 GCF_002738365.1 Cucurbita moschata
AAAAAAAAAAAAAAAAAAAAAAAAAAAAAAAAAAAAAAAAAAAAACTTGTATAATTAAAAGTATATTGAGAAATTCAAGAATAAATTAAAAATAAAAACATTTAAAATATTTTTTATATAAAAAAAATATTTATCTTTTTAAGATATAGAAATTCTTAAACTCGTAATGTCCCTAAATTAAATTTTTATTTAATAGATTCTTTAAATTTTGAATATTTTTATTTTTATTTAATAGATACAACTTTTAATATTAAAAAATACGTTTTTATATCTAACAGTATTTTAAAACTTTTGTACATAATGGAGATGTAAATTTTAAAAAATATTTAAAAAATAGAATTTAATTAGACATAAAATAGAAGAATAATGAGAGAACATTTCTTCAAATTTCAAATAATGGACCTATTACACCATTTTTTATTATTATTTCAAAAACCCAATATATACAAAAAGTTGAGGGAGTAAGATGGTAATTTATCCAAGTTATTACTAATGTAAATATCTCCAAAGTAATTTTTTTTTTTTTTTTTTTTTTTTTAATCTTTCATTTGTTACTGTTCTCGAACTACGAAACTGGGAGCATTTACCAAGAGCCCCGCCGTAGGGGAGGTTACCGGTGAGTACTGCGGCGAACTTTGCACAATCGCCGACGGCGACTGTTCCGACACCCTCCACATCTTCACCGACTTATCCAAACTGCCACTGTACACAATCCACCTCCGTTGTTCTCCTTCCCCAGCTTCATTATCCCTTTCAACCGCCAAACACTTCACCGGTCCGGTGTGCCCCGTCAGCACCGACAAGCACGAATGCTCTGCCACTGTCCTCTGCCACACACATATCCCCATATCGGCGGAGCCACTCAACAACAACCGCCCCGCCGTTGCCAAACACAGAATTGCAAGCTTATGCCCCTTCAAATTGCCGCCATGCGACAACGATTTCTCCCTCTCCCAAAAATTCACCACTCCATCCGACGACCCACAGTACACAAACTTGGCTCCTTCGTTCACTGCCAGAGCCGTCACCGCACATTCCTGCTTCAACAATGTCTGTGAAAAAAAATGCTTCGTCCCTTTCCCCTGCAGCTCTCTTCTCCACACTTTCACGCTGCCATCCGCCGACCCAGTGAACACCAATCCATTCACACTCGAAATCAACGTATTAACAGCATCATCATGAGCTTCAATCGACTCCAAGCATTTCGAATCCGACACCCTCCACACCTTGAATGTTTTGTCCCACGAAGCAGAGTACAAAAACAAACTGTCCTCACTCAAACTCAGAGACGAAATTGCATCGAAATGCTTAATCCAGAGGTTCCTCCGCCGTCTCCCATCCAAGTAATTACTGGGTTTCATCGAACATTTGATGTAATCGCTCAATGTCGGTAAGGTCCCAACTCGTTTGTGGACGCTTGGATCTCGACTGGAGACCTTCCAGACACGGACCTTGCCGTCCTGGTGGCCGGTGAAGATTTTCCCACCGCCAATTACGATGGATTTGACCAAGCCGCTGTTGGATTTGAAACCGGAGAATTCCTTATGGCTTTTCCAGACGCGGATGTTCTTGCTGTCGGAGCCAGTGTAGAGAAGGTCCCCTGAGGCGGCGAGGGAGTAAATGTGGCCTTCTTCGCGGACGAGAGAGCCCATCAGGACATTGGGGAGGAAGGAAGCGTCGTCGGCGGAGGGGGCAGGGGAGGGCGTTAAGTGGGAGGACCATGGGGATTTGGTGTAAGGGGAGGAAGAGGCGGGTTCGAAAAAGGAGGGGTCGGCGTCGGTGTCGGCGTCCATTAAAGAGAAGTTTGTGTCGTCGACGTTGGGAACAGAGTATTTGAGGGTGGGGAGTCGGAGGGAGACGTCGGTGTCGTCAAGGCTGGGTTTTTTAAGCTTATTGAAACGGCGGGTGTGGACGCTGGTGCTGTTCTCTTCGGAGAAAACTCGGCCACCTCTGGAAGAACCTCCGCCGCCTAACATGGTGGGATTTTCATAGAGAATTGGAGGAGAATTGTTCTTAAGGGACAAAATGTGGCAACCAAGAATGTGTGAAGGAAGGGGAGGTTATGGAAGGGTGCGGTTGCATATACCTTCTTCTGTTTTTCTCTCCTCAATTTGCGGCTGCTTACGTCTCCTCCATCACTTGACTCAAATGTCTTTTCCTTCCCACATTCAACTCAGCTTCAAATATGAACCCATTTCTCCAAATTAGCATCCTATAATTGTGCATGCTAACCCATTTTTTGTTACCTAAATATGTCCCTTACTAAAATCATGGGAGATATGTCACATGGAAATTTAATATCTACCTCCCTTGTACAGGGATACGAAGATACTCGCCTTCAAAAGGGTGGAATCTGATATCCCACATCGGTTGTAGAGGGGAACGAAGCATTCCTTGTAAGGCTTTAGAAACCTCTTCTTAACAGGAGTGTTTTAAAACGAACAATATCTTCTAGTAGAAGATTGATAGTTCATATATACTTATAACTATTGAGAAAATTAATATTTCATAAGATGATCATATGCTACTCGATTTTAATCTTGAGTGAGTTATGAACTTCTATTTGCGAGGACTTATCCTTTTATTTGCATGGGTCAGAATGACTTTTGTAGTCGATTCAATATGTCTATCATTTTATGGACTTGACTAAACAGAGAATTGGGAATATAATTTCACGAGATGGAACTCACTTTAGAATATAATTTCCTGACGAAGCCTGCGGTGGATCATTTTAGAATCTTTGGGTGCATCACATATGCACATGTTCCTGACACGAGAAGGAAGAAATTTGAAGACAAGAGTTTAAAATGTGTGTTCCTTGGAGTAAGTGAGACTTCTAAGACATACAAACTCTATGATCCATTGACAAAGAAAGTGGTGGTGAGTTGCAATGTGATCTTTGATGAAAAGAAAACATAGGAATGAGGAGAAAAAGTCACTGTCAATCAGCAGATTCTGATGGATCATGAAGAAGAACGAGTTGAAACCCCAATTCAACTTCACTATGAGCATGGAGAGGTAGATAAGTACAAGGCACGTCTAGTTGCAAAGTGATACAAATAGATATGAAGTTGATTATAAAAAGGTATTTGCACCAGTAGCACGTCAATTTACTATAAGGCTTATAATTTCAATTGCAACATAGAAACCGTGGCATATTCATCAACTTGATGTGAAATCGGCCTTCTTACATGGAAAGCCTCAAAAAGAGGTAGATGTGGAGCAACCATATAGTTTTGTACAAAAAGGTAAAAAGGATAGGGTATATAGGTTGAAGAAAGTTCTATAAGTTTGAAGCAATTCCAAGAGCATGATACAATTGCATTGATTCTTATTTTGAAAAGATGAAATTCATTAAATGTCCATATGAACATACATGAGGTAACATTCTCATTGTTTGCTCGTATGTTGATGATTTAATATTTACAGGCAATAGTGAAGAAATGTTTGAACTTGTTAGGAGGAGCATGTCGAAGGAATTTGAAATGATAGATATTGGTTTGATGAGATTTTTTTTTGGACTAGAAGTTATTCAGTTTGTCGCTGGAAACTTTATCTATCAAAAGAAATATGTTCAAGAACTACTCGAAAGATATAAAATTGATGAGCGCACATTTGAAACTCTATCAGAATTGAGTTTGAAGTTGCATAAGGATATTGAAGGGCGAGAGGTTGATAATAAGTACTTCAAGAAAATTGTGAGAAGTTTGATGTATTTAACCTCAACAAGACCAGACATTGTATATGTTGTTAGCATGATAAGTCGCTACATGGAGTGTCCAACGAAAAAGCATCTCAATGCAGCAAGAAGAATACTTTGATATGTCAGAGAAACTTTTGATTTTGGAGGTATTTTACAAAAAAGGAGGTGATTCGAAGATGATTGTCTATACAGATAGCGATTATGTAAGTGATATAAATGATCGTAAAAATAATACAAGAAGTATTCTCATGATGAGTTCAGGAGCTATTTGTTGGTTTTTAAAGAAGCAACCTAGACACTCTTAACTAGCTACGGAAGCAAATTTTGTGGCAGCATCAACATTCTTATGCCAAGCAATTTGATTAAGAAATATGTTTGAAATTCATAATCATAAACAACTAGGTTTGACTGTTATCTATTATAATAATATGTCAACTATCAAGTTGTCTAAAAATCATGTGTTGCATGGAAGGAGTAAATATTTCGGTTTCATTTCTTGCGTAATTTGTGTAAAGAAGATACTATTGAGCTCAATTTTTGCCAAAGTGATGAACAAATCGCATACCTGTTCACAAAACTCTTGAAACAACCATTGTTCGAGAAGCTAACCATTGTTCGAGAAGCTTAAAAGAAAAATGGGAAATGATAGAATCCAAGATGCTTTAAGAAGTTGAAGTGAAGTCCTAAACTCATTTCTACCTAATTCAACTTAAGAGAGGGTGCTCAAAGGTTACTTGTAGATACATGTACATGTATAAGTACATATGCATGTACATAAAGGTTCATTAGTTGATGACAATTTATTACCTTCATTCTTAGTTACATGTATTAAGTACATACACACATTGCGTTTAATTTGTTGATCAAATATTTCAAGACAATAAAATTTGTTTAAAGTTCGAATCAATTATGTTAAGCATACAACCAAAATTAGATCATATCAAGCGTAAATTATGTTAAGCATACCACCAAAGCCGCATAAAATTGCAAAGAAGGCTGGTGCCAAATCTGGTGACTAAGAAAGGAGCTAAAAAAGAGTTGCTTTGCCCCTCTCCTCTTCTCGTCGAGCTCTTTCGCCCCTTTTCTTTTCTCGTCTTGCTTGCGGAGGAACCCTTAGGTTTTCGGGGGCATTGGATTCTCACCAATGTTTGCGTTACTCAAGCCGACATTCTCGCTTCCGCTGAAGGCCTTTAGCATGTTGAGTCAGGAATCAATCATTTTGACTTTGACTTTTGGGAATGTTCCGGGACAGGTGGTGACACATCTTTGCCCCAAAGCATTACATTCCACTTTGATTTTGACTAAGGAGGGGTTTATTATGAAGTCTAGACGACGCATAGTTTAATGCATGTGGCTGGTTGACCACTGCCCCCGAATTGCAATCTTTCTCTTTTCCCAGAATCATTATGCGTCAAATTTGTCTGTGGGCATCAATCCCAGGAGGAAGAGAATCCCAGGAGGAAGAGAACAAGATAACCTGGTTTTAAAGACTTTTTTTACTACATCTAACTTTCAAAGTTTACTTTGTAAAGACATGTATTACAAAGTTTACTTTATAAAGACATGTATTACTGCATAATAAAATCATTCATTCACTAACATTTACTGCTCCCATCATTTTCAATTATGTGGCTATGAGACTATGCCCACTATAAGAAATCAATGAACTTTTTTACTCTCCATGTTGCATCAGTCTTGAACTTAAAATCTCAAATACATTGTACATTATCCTGTTGAAGCTGACAGAAACCCAATAATCGCTTTAGAAACAAACAAGAAAAAATGCTATTTCTTAGTTAAAAGGCCCGATGAAGAAAGAAGGCGTAACGCTTGGTTAGAATTGTCGAGAACCGATGATGACCTTGGAATATTCATCTTCCTTTTCTTCAAAAATTCCAATGAGTTCTGTAAGCATTGAGATGGTGCTCTCTCGTTTAAAAGAACCGTTTCAATCCTGCATTTACAAAAATGAGTCGTTCTATTTCAGAAGGTATAATAAAATCAAGAAGAACATCTTCAGTAACTACAGAGTCAGGTCCCTCACCCAGAGCTTTTGCTTTTCTTCCTCTTTGTTTTTGATTTAGCTGCAGGCTTTTCGTCGCCTGGGTCTGATGAGAAAACTTGTCTATAGATGGAGAGTATATACCAAATTAGATGTTTAGCGAAACTATAATCTGAGCAAAATGAATGGAGAGTGGGAAAGAGACGTACTTCTCACGCTCGGCAAGCAGTTGGACAAGATTACTGGGAAGCATTCCCAACTTGCTAACTTGATCATTGTGTCTAGGGGTTTCTGCTACATCTTCGACAGTTTCGCTTTTTTTAGATGCGCGTGGTGTTTTCTTTTCGGCCCACTGTCTACGACGTTCTTTACCTTCACGGACAACCCTACATAAATAATGCCATTTATCATGTTCTGTCCAAAAAACCAAGTAATAACCAGACGTGCATCAAAGGACACTATCCTTTCAGATATCATCTAATTGCATCGCGGGCAGGAATTCCCAACACTACACTGAATTCTGAGAATGAACGACTATCCTCGATTCAGTAATGCTCTTAGTGGAAAATACCCTATAGCAATGGGCATGACAAAGCAAGCCATCCTAGCCAACTATCATTTGTTTCATTGATTAAAAAACATGGTTCAGAGCATCTGGTGTGCCTAAAAATCTTATTCTTGTTAGTGCAGAAGATGGAAAACAGATCAGAGGGCAACCCATTAAGTAAAAGACAGAATTGCCCAGGCTCAAATCAAGGGCTCAATAATAACACAAAAACCTGATCTAATTACAACAGCAATAAACATAATTAGCAATCCAAGCCAATTTACATGCACCTTAATTAACAGCATGAAACAACCATAGAATCCTACTGCATTTGAGGTAAGAAACTCATGAAATAATTGCCAACAAGAAATTAAACCGTGAAAAGAAATCATAGTTACCATTGTTGTGAACATTGAGCCTCAGCAATTTATGCACAAAATTAAACCACCTTTGTTCTTTTTGAACTAGATTATTGAACAATGAAAAAAAGACAGACAATAACATATAAAGCCATATGAAAAGGAATTTAGAATTGTATTTGTAAATAAAAAACCCTGCAGAATCAAGGAAAATCGTTGGATTGTCTTTCCATTACTTTCCACTTCACTTCGATTTTATGAACATATTGCTGGCAAGCCAAAAAAATTGGTGCATTCCTTCTATTATGGATTTCTGAGCAAAGTTTCACTGCATAGGCTTCTCTGACAAAAAGACCTTTGGAGACTTTTAGTGGGTATCATTGTTTGGTCTCTTCTGTTGGACTGAAAAATTATTGATTGGGTTTCAAGATGTTATATCCTACAGTAGATGTAATACATTTTTACGGTTAAGGCATAACCCCCTTATGAATCAAAGAAGGCCAAGTATAGAGGCTTAAAAATTTGAGCCTCAACCTGAAGCTAGGCAAGCCTCAAGGTTTAAGGTTCAATAGTCCTTCAAAACATGGTTTAAGCTTTGACATGAGTGTGCTGTTAATATTTGCACTACAAAACCTTAGATGGTCCTTCTCTTTACCATTTCCATTGCCCTTCAAGGAAGATGGACAAACCCTGAATCACATACTCGTTAAGAATATCCTGATTAATGCGGAAAAAAAATAAAGAGGAAGGGTTATCCTGCATGCTTGATTATGAGAAACCCTAACCTGATGGATTGGCCCTTTTTGTTAGATTGGGATTTGGACTTCTGGTAGATGCTCGTATAGCAGCACGTAAGCTTGTGGTTTCTAATCTCCAAAAGTACAATGTCACATAATTCCTAAGAGAATTCAGTTATCAAGGTGGGCAAACGTAGATACGTCTGTTCACGTCAAGAAGGATCAACGGTCCCAAAACTCTTTCAACTATCTCGGATCTTAAGTCTATGCCCTCACAAATAAAAGAAGTTCAACATTTATGACTCTAGAAATTCTGAGACTATGGAACTTGGTATTTAGCAGGAATCTCAAGATTGGAAGTTTCAGGGAGGGTTAACTTTGATCAGGTAGGTAAATCATCTCTTTACTACCGATGGACAACATGTCAGGATTTGGTATTCAAAAAGTTCAGGAAAATTTTCTTGAGCCTGTTCTTCAAGAGGTCAACAACTGAGATTGCTATCCTCCTTCCCTCAGTAGTCTGGTATGGAATCATAGGTGTCAGAAGAAGACAAGCGTGTTCTACTGGTTTGGGATCCATGGTAGCAACAAACACTACTAGTGCTGATGGAACTCAGAAAAATAATTGCTTGTGTTATCCTTAGGGCAGGGTGTTGCAATATGAGTAGACTATAAGATGAGAGATCGAATCTTGTTTCCTTTCTCTGCCCATTTTATTGCAGTGTGGTACAGGATGCAGGACTATTTTATGTTTTCCCTTTGCAGGTCAAGGATCTGAACTTTCAATTGCAGGAGGGAACTCCTTCAAACTGAAGGCTAAGGAACTCTTCTATAACATGGTGAAGCAACTCTTCAGTAAATTTGGTTAGAGAGAAACATAAACATGTTGATATTCCTAATCTTGTTGCATCGTCGTCTGGAGTTTAAGATAGAAATTTTGGGGTTATCGCCTACTTCTTGAAGGTTCAAATCCTCACTCATATATCTATATGTACATACATATACATATACAATAAATATATATAGCAGAAATCCATCGACAATATCATATGCAATCGAAATAAATAATTGAAGCCATGTCTTAAGAATCTACAATGTCAGCTCAACTTCAAATAAGAGAAGTGAAAACACAAAACCACAAAAACAGCTCCAAACGCAGTGAGAAGACTAAACACAATGCAGAAGTAGATTACACGTGAAGCCATTAAATCCCATGAAGGATGACGAAAAATCCATGGAAATAAATAGAGAATCAAACTTTACAAAAACTAAATAGAAAAGTCATTGGTGAAATAATGATGAAAGCACAAGGTTGGACACCAAATACAATTCGGTAATGGGAAATACGGATTGAAAACACACCTAGCGCTACTTTCTTTTTGAACTTTTCTAATCTCTTCATCCTGCTGTATTCCCTGCAACAGATGAGTTCCTAATATAAATCCCTGCTTCCTTAGAACATAGCTGGAGGAACTACGATCGAGTTCAAACAAGCGGCAAATAGAAATATAGAAAGTTGGAAACAACGAACCTGCTCGGCGGTGAACTCTTCGGGGGCGTCGGAATCCGTATCGTTTGGGTCCGACATCTGATTACAAACTCTCCTTTTAGGGTTTCTGTGAGGTTTTTGGGTCCGGGATTTCAAGAAACTCTTGAAGGAGGAAGAGTTGTGCGCTTTTGAGCTGCTCCACATTGAATATCATGTCAAGCCGACTCCAGAATATTATGTTAATGGGCCGGGGTAGTTGGGCTTTTATGTGGTTTCGGCCCACTGGGAAAGGGAAATTAAATAACTCTCAATTCAACCCAATTCAATCATAGATATGATTAATTTGAATGGTTGTGATTGTTTATTCATATTTTTATTTTTAATATAAATTAAAATTTTAATTCGTAAAATATTTATTTATTTATTTTTCATTTATTTAATTAAGATTTATCATTCAATCGAATATATATTTTTAATATAAATTATTTATTTTTCATATATCTAGACTTACATGGGTTTCTCATTAGCTTTAGGACATCTAGTTCTAGTCTTATCCCCTTAAGGCTATTCTGGTTATTTCTCCTTTCATTTAAACCCTAAGAGTTTCTCTTATGCCGACTTGTGTATGACAAGTGCCCTACGAGTAGCTACCTCAATATGGCTATCTAAGACTATTTGGTATCTTACCTTAGAATTGAGTTGCAACCCCATAGGTCATAAATAGTCTCCCTCATTGGGAAGGGGCTACTTCTCCCTTATTGTCACGACCCGATTTTCGAGGCTTTGAAAAACCGAATCGTGACTAAAAAGATGAAATCGAAAACAAACAAAAAGAAAAGTGAAATAAAAAGATGAAAATCAAATAAAATTAAAATATTTCAAAGAGAGGATTTAAGTTTACAAAAAGGAAATAAAATACAAATATAAAAGAAATTCGCAAAAGACTCCAAAAGACCGAAAATGGACTGACGCTCCGGAACGACCCCCTCTGTGACCGCACAGCTCTCCAACGCTCCTCCACCTCGACCGACACCTGACGAAAAGGAAGGTAGAAAGGAATGAGTATAAAAATTATACTCAGTAAGCCACCTACTTGTAGGCTCTCTTTGCATCTTAGTTTAACAGAATTCCCACGGTTTCCTACTTTGGTTCTAATCTTAGTCCCTTGGGGCTTGCCCCTTGGGTTTCACCGGTTCGTCGTCCTTTCATTAAACGCCTAGAGGTTCCTTATGCCAAGTTAATATGGTCGGTATCTCTCTATGAGGCGCTACCTCTACATGGCTATCTGGGACTACGTGGTACCTAGCCTAGAGGTGTGTTGAATACCCCAACGCCCATATAGTCCCCCTATGGGGGGCGCGACCCAACCCGTTCCCATGCAGCTAATGGGCGGTACGACTTGGGGACACATTTCCCATGCGAAATGGCTAAGAGCAGTAATGACTGATCAGTGACCCTTGGTCCTCCCACGAAGCTATAGATACCGTTCTCACGCAATCTATGAACACTCCGAGGTACCTTCTTGCCGTGGTAAAATGCTAAGTTCCTAGGAGGAAATTAAATCTGGTTGGTTCGACATATCGCTCCTAACAATAATTCCCTAAGCTTATCATAGAAATGGGCCCTAGCAATTAACAGAGTGTGCATGCAATCGTCTTCTAACATCAGACTATATAATTCACGCAAACTAGGCATACCGGCTCAACGTGGCGATGACCTCCATCAAGCACCTAGAGCACGAAGTTCACGCTCAATGGGGCGAATTCGTCCATCAAGCACTCGGAACACGGAATACACAATTCCAACATAAATTAAATGCATGCATACATACAGCGAAAGCATAAAGCATACAACAGTACTCATGTAATTCACCCAATACGGTCATAACAGTTAATCTGACCAATAATTTACATGGAGAGCTAATCTGAAGCAAAACTACTAACATGCATGCAATCCAAGCGAATCCTACAAGTATTTCTTTCTAAATACTGAGTGGTGACTTACCTGGTTGACGCGTGCCCTTTTTCTAGCGTTTCTTTGCCCATGAGGTGTCCAAAAATACTGATTTCTTTAAATTAGGTCCCTATTCACGTAAAAATAGTATTAGAACTGGAATCGGGACAAAAATCGGCCAAACAGAAAGCAATCGGGACAAATTGGCCGTCCCACGCACGCTGGGAATGCGTGGTCACGCGCGCGGGAAGGTGCTAGTCGCAGGCTGCACGCGCACCCGCTTCCGCGTACTCGCGGGTCGGCCGGTCCGATCGACTCGGCTCGCGTTGCATTTCAGCCCAACTTGCAGGCGACACGTGTCGACGTCTCGCTGGAGCTGCGTTGCTCCAGCCGATGGTCGACACGTGCCGGCGCCTGTCGCCGCCCTCCGCCGCTCGCCGGGCGACTCTTTTTTTTTTCTTCTTCTTTCTTCTCTGCCCTCTGAAAATTGAAACACAATCCTCTTTTCTGATTTTCATATCTCATCCTTCTTTCGACATGAATTAAACATATACATTATATAGCGGAAGCTTATAGCATAATTGCAACACTCAATAATTTTCATAATGCTTCACATAATACGTTCATACTCATAATAATCACATTACCTAAATTCATTCATGGAAAGCTACCATCTAAGGTAAATTCACTAGCATGCATGCATTCTAAGCAATCCTTACAAGTATTGCTTCCTAAAAATCCGTACGGGGACTTACATGATTGATGCGTGCCCTTCGTTTAGCGTTTCTACATATATATATATGGTGTCCAAAAATACTGATTTCCCCAATTAGATCCTAATTCACATAAAATTATGGTTAGGATTGGAATTGGAATAATTATCGGGCAAACAAGAGTCGAACGGGATGAAAAGGAGCTTCACGCTCCTTGCACGCGCCAGAGAGGAACTCCACACGCGCGTACAGACGCGTCTAAGGGAGGAGGACGCGGGTTCTGGGTTCTGCCACGTGTCGCGGTCGGGTTAGTCAGATGCTGACGAGTGTGTGGGTTCGAATCTGAAAGCGTGCACTGGAAATCTGAATTCTCTTACGCTAATGCGTGGCAACAAGGAGTCGGGTCGGTAATCCAGGTCATGCGCAGGTTCTCGGATTGGACTCGGGTAGTGGGTTGCCGACCTTCGAATCTTGCCCGATGCGAGGTATTTCGTTGATTTTTCTCCGCCATGGACACTTGACATGTGGCCCTTCTTCTCCGACGATGCGCAACCCCCTTCCCCACCTGACACATGTCCCAGCCGCTATCTGACACGTTCTCCTTCCACCTCAGCGCTGCACTTTCCAGAATACAATTATTTTTCCATTTACTTAATTTTCATATTTCTTTCAACCTAACTCAAATTAACGCGGTTCCTTAACGAGATTTGTAGAGTTTATATTCCTTAACGAGATTTGTAGAGTTTATATTCCTTCACGAGATTTGCGCAGGCAACGTCACCAGCATCTTCTCCCATGCAATCTCCGTTGAAATCATGCAGAAAAGACCATGCACACAAGAAAAAGTAGGTATAGTTGAAGCTCGTAACATCAAAATTAATTTGATATAATTCGATATATGAGAATAGCCTCTCTGTATATATTCGGTATGACATGACCAACGATCAAAATATGTCAAAACAAGTAAAAGAAACAAAGAAACTATTTGAGGAGACAACGTCTAGAGCAAACAAACATTAAGCACTTATCTTTTCAATTCTATTTGTTGCCACAAAAAAAAAAGTAAACATGATCTCATCAGTATTTATAGTGGAGAAAGTACTCGTTAGCTTCCTAAACTTTCTCTCAAGCTAAGAACCATTACCAATCTTCTTAATTAAAGCATAAAACCTTGGTACAAGTACCAAACTTGGTCCCAATTTGGTAACTACTACCAATTCTATTGTACAAAGAAGATCCTCGTGGAGACAGTTAAATCATTATGTGAAAAAACAAAGTTTCTTTCAATATTTTTCAACGAAACTCTAAGGAACGTTCAAATTTGATGAATTTGACGCATACGTTTAGTAAAAAAAACCTAACTTAAATACTTTCATTTTCGGGTCATTTTCAAGTCATTTTCCATAGCATATTGTCACTTGAAATCTTGATAAATTGTCTTGAGGGATAGTTTTGTACTTTTTCTCTTGGTTCACGTTGTGAAGTTGTCATAATCTCCTTAAAATCTTTGCATACTTATCTTTATCTCATAAATGAGTCTCCTATAATTTTCCTATAGGATTTTAATTCTTCACAATTTCGAAGTTATTGGCCGTCAAGAAATTGGATAAGAGAGCATTCAGTCAGCAAAAGGACAATGAATTTCTAGAATTAGTGAATAATATTGGATCCGTAACCTCAGAAAAAAGATTGGCTCTAAAGGTTGGGTACAGGGGTCCTAGTCCCAAAACCGTCGGCTATTAGTAGACTGCTCGAGCTACTCCTGTGGCGAGAATAGATTGCTGCGTACTGGCTGAGGGACAGGCTGGGAATGGCTCCTACTCCATAAATTATAAGTTAATAACTTATTCTACTAACAAATTCTCGAAGTTACTTCATAAATTAGTAACTTATTCTACTAAATCAAGTTTATAAACTCATATATCTATGTGTATATATATATATATTCACGTGTCTAGACATAACTACATGACTTCAATTCTCATCCTCCTCTCCACTTTATTTTGAATACACGTTATTATAGGGAAAATGAAGTCATAAAATAACACAAGAGCCACCACTCGGGCCAGGAGGTGTTGAGGAGAGATTTTTGAGGGAACGAGTTCAGTCAGATTGGTGGAGAGATGCTTTTAGTTACAATTTTATTATTATTTATTTATTTTATTTTATTTTTACGGTTGTTACATAATAACACAGGTTCTACCACCGCGCTTGCAGCGGGGTGGTGGACACGATGTTGTTCGTATCCTATCAAGCGCGGTGCGTAGGCGGTCATTCAAGTTTCGAATCTCATCACTAGATTGTTTTTGAATCTCTTGCGCTCTTGCTTCTGCTTCAACTCTTGCTTTTCTCTCCAACTCCAATTGCTCTTCAAGCTTGCTTCTCACATCCTGCAATTTGGTCTCAAACTTGACATTAGCAAACAACCCATGCGTGTACGCCTGTCCTCCATTTTTATTCACCACCGCATTCACCATCCTTAACAAATTCTCCACTTGTTCACCCTTCTTCTTTTCATCCCTCGTCTTGTTATTGAAAACCAAGCAGCGGTTGTTGCATGCGGCTATGATATCCTTCAACGCCATCGGGCACTCCCGACCCATGTAATCTTCCAACGTCTCCTCGTTGTCTTCCAGTTCGTCCCCTCCTGTGAAGAGCACAATCACGAAGTCCACAACCTTTGTTCCAAACAAAGCTTGCAGGGTTCGGATGCTAGCCTCTTCCTCTTGTGAGAATCGGGTCCTCACGGAGAAAACCAACACTATTGCATGAAGACCCTCTTTCACCATGTCAACACATTTCGCGATCTCTCTTGCAACATATTCCGCTCCAACCGCTGCATCAAACACTCCTGACATACCAAATTGAAAAAATGTTAGGAGCATAAGCTGTCGTGGTTTTGCTTTTAATTTTCTCAAAAGGTCTCATAACAATAGATGTATTCCTTACTTATAAACCTATGACCAACCTCTTAATTAGCTATGGTGGAACTCTCTCCCAACAATTCTCAACAATTCTCCCCTCGAACAAAGTACACCATAGAGCCTCCCCTAAGGCCTATGTAGCCCTCGAACAACTTCCCCTTAATCGAGATTCGGCTGCTTTCTTTAGAGCACTCGAACAAATTACACTCTTTGTTCGACACTTACACTTCAAGATTCACACACTTCAAGATTCACAACTTCTTTGTTCGGTATTTAAGAATTCTATTGACATAAGTAAGTTAAGGGCATGACTCTGATACCATGTTAGAAATTACTGATCTTCACAATGGTATGATATTGTCCTGTTTGAGCATAAGCTCTTATGGGTTTGTTTTTGGCTTCCGCGAGAGGTTATCCTTACTCATTAACTCATGATCAACCCCTTAATTAGCTAACCTTGAACTAACTCCCAACCGTTTTAAAAAAAAACACATAACACAAAATTAAAATTTTTTAAGATTGTGTTTATGAGTTATACCTGGAGTGTCGATCACATTTATGACTGTTCCATCTTTCCTCACACATGATTGCATCTCTGAAGATTTTGTAATTCCGGAAGAACTTATCCTTGATTTGAAGGCATTTCTTCCAAGAATAGTGTTTCCAGTGGCACTTTTTCCATTGCCTGTACGACCCACCA
This sequence comes from Cucurbita moschata, assembly GCF_002738365.1. Classification (NCBI taxonomy): domain Eukaryota; kingdom Viridiplantae; phylum Streptophyta; class Magnoliopsida; order Cucurbitales; family Cucurbitaceae; genus Cucurbita; species Cucurbita moschata. The sequence continues at coordinate 2,039,843 of NW_019268529.1, forward strand.
ACACCAAAGTTAATGGAGAAGCAATCCGATGAACCATATTTTGTGTGTTTTTTGGTGATTTGTTAAGCTTGTGTTGGGTAGGCTACTATCTATCTGCTCTTATACACAAAGTGCATACAAACTGGTTGATGTAAATTGGATAATAGTGTACATGTGAGGTATACTCCAAGAATAAATTCTAAAACTCCAACCAATCCAAATTAACTCGTTTTGTGGAGGCAAGGCATCCTTTGATCAAGTGGAGTGAATAAATTCCTCAAAAAGAGGTTAAAAGATACTTTGTAAGTCCTTATTTTCTAAATTCCAAAGGACTAGGTTCCCCACTTTAATTTTGTGGGAAATGACAAGGATAGATAAAGATTTAACTATTTGACACCAAATTTGAGATATTATTTGTATCTTGCTAAGGAATTAAATCATATATTTTAGTTTTTCAAATTAATTAGTTTTATACAACTTGCAATCATCCTGCATACACTTTCATCTAACCTAAAAAGCTAGAACTATCCTGACTTTATTTCCCTGGCTTACACAGCGTCACAATCCACGATGAGATTGTCTCCCAAGAAAGTTATTGAGAGTGATGACTAATTTAAGTAGGGGGAATGTCACAACCATGATATAAAGAGAGTAGGTTGTGACCCTCATGTGTAAACAAGACAAGTGGCAACTCGATAGTGACGCTCAATCGGCATGCGAGGGTTGAGACAAGATGAGTGTCATGATGCGAACGAGGAGAACGATGCATAATCTAACACATGAAAAATATGTGCATGAAAGAACAGCCGATGAATAGGCAAGACTGAGGTAACAATGTCAACATGAGTGTTAGAGATAGGCTTGTTCAAAGGCTGAGTAGGGCCTCGAGTCTTAACCTTGAAAGTTAGGCTTTTGAAGAAAATTTGGGCATGTGGAGTTAAGTCCGTTCATAAAAAATATGAAAGCTTGCCAAAGTTTGTCTCAATCGCGCACCAGGCGGACGCTCCACAACACCATATTTTCGTTCCCCAAAATCATGTCTATACCTGTCAGACCAAAAATGACTCAAAATTTATTTTAGGGAAGACATGGTATCAGCTCTCCACCACCCCTGGCCCTGTATTCTAAGCGAGCTATTATGTGGCACATGCATGTGTCACAGTGAGAGTGAGCTTTGCGAGACAAGTGTCTCAGGCGACTTTCTTTGAAATGAGTCTTTCAAGGACAGTGGCAGAGGGCACATGTGTGTCAACATTGATCCCCATCCCATGTGTCAGAGGTTGGATCCTATATCCACTATCTAGTATAGAGTCTGTAAATGATATGGCATGAACGAGAGGATCCAATGTTTTGATATAACCCAATGATATGAATGACACATGGATCCATTCTTGATGATCATGACCGAGCGAGCTATGATGATTGATGACATTCTGGGACTCGGGATGGCGTCAAGACTTGTAGACCATGTTGATTTGGAACCATGATAACATGATGAGACACACATTGAATTGAGAGACCTTAACTTTGTGATATGAACCAAGGCATCTCAATCATGCAATATTAATGTCACATTAGGAAGAATCAAGTTTCATTTATGCAACAAAGACTTCAAGATATTTGAAATGGAGTTCATTTATTCTTAGATGGTTTCAATGATGATAATTTAGAATTATTGTAACCAATCAGAATTTAAAAATAAATAAATAAATAAATGTCCGAAAACCGACGAGTTTCCTGGCGACTGCCGAAAATTCCGCATGGGTGTGGGATCACGTCCTTGATCCCCACAACTCACCCAAATCATCAGCCAAACGCCAACTTTGACCTCAGCACGCTCCCAAACCACTCGCGAATCATGACTCGAACCGAACTTCGACACATGCCTCGACTCGAGACACCTGTGCTGTCGTGGCCCGCTTAGATGCCGCCATGTGTTAAGCCGTGGCGCAAGCAGCCTTTCGGCTTGAGCGGCTTGGATGGCGCAGCCGCTTCCCAGTGAATTTTTTGGCAGCTTCCCTGTGGCTTTCCGGCGACTTTTCCCAGCATCTTTTCTGCAGCTTCCCGTCAGCTTTATGGCAGATTTTCGGTTGCTTTCCGACGGCTTTTCCAACAGTTTTTCGGTGGCTTTCTGGCGGCTTCTCGGCTGTTTTCGACTCGTCTCGCCATTTTCAGTCTGATTTCCACCATTCCGATCCTCTCGGATCTGTTTACGTCTCCGATTAAAATAATTGAGGTTGCTTTAAAGTTGTATTTCACATTGTTAGCTGTATTATTAATTAAAATGTGAACCAGAAATGAAAGGTGACCAAAGGTGATTTACTTTGTCAACCAACCCTCCCGGCATCTTCCCAATCCTTACGACCGAACTTTTACAGCCCCATCCATACTACACCTTCCAAAAACTGTCATAGAAACTCCTATGAAGAAAAGAATAAAGTTATCGAGCCATATAAAGAACGACTTTTAAGTATTTAATAAAAAAAATAAAATTCATAACATGCAATTAAAAAATTAGTTGAAATTAATATATTACTCTCGAGTTAGAAAAAAAAAAAAAAAAGTTGAGATATAAAATTATTTTCGTATTGAAAACATGATTTAGAAAAGCATTCGGCTAAATTAATGAAAAGATATTTAAATTTTGTATTTAATCTAATAAATACTTTATTACTGTGAATGATACCTCTAAACTTATCAAAAAAAAAAAATTAAAAATTAAAAATACTTTTCAACCTTCAAAACAGTTTCAAAAATACTTTTTTTTTTTTTACTTTAAAACGTGTTAAAAAATACACATAGTTTTCAAAAATTTTGTTAATGTTATTAATTTTTCAAAAAAAAAACTTCAGTTTTAACCTTCTTTTTTTTTACTTAAAAAAAATACTCTTCAGTAATTACATTTAAAAAAATATTCATAAAATTTAATGAATAATATTAAAAAATTTAATAATAATCTATGAAATATCAATAGACCGTTTCCGGCGATTTTTTTAAACTTTTATTCAGAAAAGTAAAAGAAAATTTAATGGGTATTCTTTTAAAGAGGTACTAATAGGAAGAGTATTTTTTAATTTTTTTTAAATGGAAAATTAAAAAAAAAATATTTTTGAAATAAAATACTCACTATTTTTATTTAAAATTAAATATAAAAATATTGTTTTAGGTATTTTTTTTAAATTTAAAAATATTATTAAAATTTTGAAAGTTGAATATATATATATATATATATATATTTTTTAAAATGGCCATAAGTATCCAACATTTGACCCTTCATTGGATCTCTAAACTGCAATTTGGTTGGGTTATTAATTAGCCTAAAACTATATCCCTACGCCTAGGATTTGACAAATTGAACAACAATTAAAAAGGTGCAATAACGCCATTTAATTAAGAAACAAGGAAATACCCACGATGTTCCCAAAGCTTTTTGTGCTGTTATATTGCTCAAACCATTGGTGGGTTCACAAATTGCTATCTAAAAAACTCAGCCCTCCCCATATCTTCACAGCCTTGCAACCCTCTGGACATCATGTGTTATCTCGTGGAGTGCAAGACGTGCAACAAGACCTCCTGGAAGGGCTGTGGCAATCACCTGCCTGATCTCTATAAGCGAATTGAGAAGGGAAAGCACTGCACTTGCCGCCCCTGGCCCGGCGTCGTCGTGCCCCTTGAGGATTCTGCTGACATGAAAACCGCACCGCCAACGATGGCTAACCCGAAATCATCTGTCACTGAAGGTACACCGCTACACATATCTCAACTCAACTCGTTCAATTTAGATTGTGGTAATTTATAATGACATCTTCTTCAAAGTCAAATTTGGTGACGTTGAACAAGAAAATAATAAAATATTTAATAATTTCTAAAATCAATAGAAATTTGGCGACCAAAATAAAATTATTACAAAGCATGTAATTTTAGTTTTCTTATTAAAAAAATTAGCCAATCACAAAGAAATTATTATAAACATGTTTTTGTAAATAAAAAATAACGAACAATAAAAGATAAATAAATATCGTTACGTGTTTTGTAGGTACTGAAAGTTGGGGTTCGTTTGTGCAGGTAAGACAGTTGATAAGGAAGCTTAGGGAAGCGTGGAGTGGCTAAGTTAGAGAGGTTTGAGTCATTTAAGCAATTTCATATGAATTATTGTTATATAAATAAGGACGGGTTTGTACGGGATGCAATCGCATCCTGTTTTTTATTTAGATTATTTTCCCGTTTGAAGTTTGTCATTCAAATAATGAAACGTGCTAGGGATGTTATCGCATCTCATTTCTTATTCGAGTCGTAACTTTATTCTTTTGTGTTTTTTATGGTATGAATGTATATTTTTTTGTATAGGAGTTGTTTTAGGGATATTTATTATGGTATGGAAGAAAGGCACTAAATGGGGAAGCACACCAAATATTCATGTTTTAATAGGGTCGAGTGATCTTTCCTAAATATCATCCATTCAATGTTGTTTTCTTGTCTTCATCATTTGCTACATCCCAAAGTTCCCTTATATTAATAACTATTAATGATAGGTGGGAAAAATATTTGTTTTTTTTTAGAGACTTTACATGTTAGACATCGAGTTCGTAATATCACTGATCAACATGATTTTTCATTGATCAACTACACAACAAATTAATCTCTGTAATGACTCTAAATTTTTTATTGATCAACACGATTTCTCAAGCACATATTATCATTCAGCATACACTGGTTACAAAACCGACGGTACGGTCACTTACGTGGTTGGCTTAGGCTGAAGCTACTACACCCTCTTTATGCTAGTTTAATGCTGCTCTCTAAAATTTAATTTTGACTAAAGAGTTTAACATCATAAATTAGAATTCTACTATTGTAATTGACTCACCTAGTAAACTATTAAGCCTAATTTTGCATAAAATAATTTAAACTAGCTAAAAGGCAATCATACTAATCTTAAACGCTTCCGAATAATTGAAACTGGGTGGAAAGGATTCGAGTGTATCTTACCCAAGCTTGATCAACCAAAATGTCGGCATTGAGCCATCCGAAAATGTATTCTCCGAGATGCTTCGAACTGTTCAAGTGGGATGACAACCCTCTTATAATGGAGGCCAACCCCCATTTCTCAATTCTAAGCCACTTGGGACATTTTCTTTCCTTTTTTCTTTCCCAAAATTTTGGGTTATTATATAGTATCTCTAAAAATGATTGGCCAATAGAAATGGGATTGAAATAACTAAGATGCTGTCCTTTATTCTCCAAAATGACCTCCATACCTAGATGCATGTCATTGTTAAAAAATTATTAGTATTTCACTATCTCTAATACATCTTCTCATTATGTTGTCATCTCTATTGGATGAAAGTCCCTCGACTAATTTAGGAATGATGATGAGTTTATAATCAAGAATACTATCTCCATTGACATGAGGTCTTATGGGGAAGTCCAAAACAAATCCACGAGAGCTTATGCACAAAATGGACAATATCATACCAGGGTGGAGAGTCGTTATTCCTAACTGGACAATATAACTTATTAAATCTTCTCAAACAAAAGACTCATAATCAACACATTAGTGGCTAACTCAAGCACTAAAGTAGGTGGTTATTCCCTCCCTAACTGACTTATTAGTGTATAAAAGGACCCAAAAGCAGCAAAGTTGCATACACTTCTGATAACACTCGAAACCCCCACCCATCTCCATCCACATCCACCCATTACCCACCATGCTTCTCTTTGAGCTTGAAGGTTTCGGCCCTTTTTTATATGCACTCTCCATGATGCATAGACTTCACGATATAGCCGACATTAAATCCACTCCATCAAGCTTCGCCATAATAATCCCCCAAAATTTCATTCGCTGCGCCGTAGCCCTCAAAATTGACCCCCAATTCTTCAACCAATTTTCGTGCAACCAACGTCACTATTTCACAGCTTCCCTTACAGACCTCGTCACGAACTTGGCCGACATGGACCGTGAAGGCTCTAATTTACTCACCCTCTCCTTTGTGCGATTCCAACCTCACATGGTCCTTGAATTTGAGAAACATGGTTCGAATATTTTTCAATCTTGAATTCTCCTCATTTCTTGTGTTCTTATTATTGCTAATTCTTTCTTGATATCTAGTTTTAGACGAAGTACACCATGTGTCAACATTAGAGATACCCATATCCATACCTTCGTATCGGCAGGATGTAGGCGAAATCGACTATTCTTCCTTTGTCTCTATTGAATTAGATCTCTTTAAAACCCTTGCAAGATGGTTAGATAACGCTTATGAAGGTAATTTCTTCCCTCTTTCTTATATTTCTTGAAGAATGTTAGATTTTGTTAGGGAATTCATTTGTGTTTTTGTGGTTTTTGTCATAGCTTATGTTACTATTTCGAGTTCAAAAATTTCCTTCTTTGTTGGGAGTAGTCGGTTCACTCTTGATGCACAGGTATCTTGCATTGATGATATCCATGATGCTTGATTGTTCAAACCATAGATATCAATGAGGTGTTTAATGATAATCATGTTTGACAGGAAAGAGATTGCATAATTGGCGGCGTTGCAATTGGACAAGAAATTAACTCCTCAATGACTCTCTATCCTATGCAATTCTATTGTAACTTGGTATCTGATAGGTTGTGGTTATTCAAATCCATTGGGTCCAACTGTCTAATTCTCATTGCTCCTTTGGGATTGCATGCTCACTTTTCCTCATATTATTTTCCCGATGATTTCTGATATGGGAAATTCTCGTATTCTACAAAAATTACAATATATACCATTTGATCTTTCTTTTTTCTCTTAGTAATTCTCTAATATGTTAATTGAACACATTTGGATGAAACATAATTTCTTTAGGAGTTAATCTTGATCCTTCAAGATAATTGTAACGACCAATGTTTCGTTATGTATTGACATAAGTTTTGAAAATTCTCGATAAATAATGTACTTTAATTAAATAGAGTGACACCGTAGAATTCTAACATTTAAAAATCCAAATGCATGAGTAACATAAGCACTTTATATAAGATATAACTTAGAAAGAGTATAATAAATGTTCAAATACAAAATCAAGATATAGTGGAGGTCTCTCTATAGCCACATGGCACTCTAGTATAATATTTTTTCTTGGTGAGTAGATATTGATTGTAGTTCTTGCATGGATCTTTGCCTTCGGATTAAAATTGATTTATCACTAAACTTCACATTTCCAATTAACTTCTCATCAATCTCCTTGAACTTTTCTCGATCAACGGCTATGTGGTTGTTCGCTTCGTTGTCTAGGTACCATGTTGTTCTCCACTAGGTCTTCTCCATTTTCGAGGAGGTTCGTCATAACCTTCTCTTTATTAAGCATCCATCAACAGGCTAGGCATCTTCTTAGCTAACATCAGTGTAGGCTCTTGGTCATGCATGAATGTGAGGTTTACTTCTCATTGTGGTTCTTATTCGGCACTCTATTTCATAATGTTCATATTCTTCACAAGAGTGACACTTATGTTAGGGATCGATACTAGTCGTTTGCTCTGATACCAGTTGTTGGGATCGCACAACAACGCACACGCTTCATCTAGATGAACACAAAGAATGGGATAGAGAAAAGTGCAAGGAGAACTCTGGCTAAAAAGATTTTTTCTATTGATGACTTCAGGTATGTACAACAAGAGAGTACAGAGAATAGAATAGAAAGTACATCTTCAAAGCTCTACCGGACCAGATATATATATGGTATAGTTTACTATATATAGCTTTACCAGATTTAGCCATCTACTATATATAACTATTTACCATATATAGCTTTACCGGATATAGCTTTACCATATATAGCTTTACTATATATAGCTTTATCAGATATAACCGTTGACCAAGCTATAAATAAGTATCAGGTTTCATAACCTAACAACTTAATCATGTTCTCAGCTTCTCGAGGTTAATATATTTATGAGTTTGTGAGAGATTATCACAACCTCCTTTGTTACCACGTCCTCAGCCAGCCCACGACCTCTATTTTTCATGTCGTGGCTGTCGCGTCCCTTCACACTTTAAAAAGAAGAATCAGCCACATTTTTCTTTTTTATTTCTGTGAGTCACTCCTGATGTGTGAGTAAGAGGTGTTCCTCTTCTTCCCTATCGTTGTAGCTATAAGGTCTCTCCTCATTGGCCTTTAAACGACCAACGGCCTCCTCAACCGACATGTTCTTGAGGTCACTGAATTACTTAATAGAGATAACAATTTTCATGAATCTCGTGGGGACAACTTGAAGAAAATTTTCGATGACGAAGATCTACTCCACCTTGTCATCTAACAAACGAATGTCAGTGATGATTATCCTCAACCTCATGAAAAATTCATCCACCGACTCATCACCCTTCATGTGAATTGCCTTGAAATCGCCCTTCAAAATTTGCACCTTTACTTTTTTGACATGTTCTATAACCATATGTATTGTTTATGTTGTCTCCCACATTGCCTTTGTAGAGTTCAGTGCCAATATAAGAAAAACATCCTTCGAGACTGCTTGATAGATGGCAATAAAAGTCATCCTATCCTTACACTCATTGACATCAACCAAGCTTGATGGCCCCCCACATGCTTTGTGCCCTGTAAATTTACACTCATTTTATCGACCATGTGCATAGTTACTCTTTGTGAGTAACGAGGCATTACACTACCCTTCTTTCCACTCTTTATCATTGTACATCTCTTCTTGCAACTTTTTACAATAAAGACATTTATTTTGGCATCCTAACTCTGATACCAGATGCTGGTTTTGACCCTCAATTGAAGTACACGGAACGAATAACCAAAGAAGAAAGAAATACAATAACTTTAGGAGAGAATTTTTTTGTACTCGAGAACTATTAAACACAATACTTTTTATTTTATTATTTTTGTGTATGAATAAAATGAACATTATCGCTATTTATAAGAAATAAAACATATCCTAAACTTCCTCCACAAATTAATCTCATACAAAAGCTAAATCAAGTACAAGTCTAAGTTTATTGACTCACGAAAACTTTGATCCCCTAACCCTAAACTTCCTCCACAAATTAATTTCATACAAAAGCTAAATCAAGTACAAGTCAATTTCATACAAAAGCTAAATCAAGTACAAGTCAATTTCATACAAAAGCTAAATCAAGTACAACTTTGATCCCCTAACATATAATAGAACTCGCACACTAACCTAATAACAATAACCTAATAACAATAACCTAATAACAAGGCATATAATCATGAATCATAGCCAAGGCTCTATAATATGCATAACTAAGTAACCTAACATACTTTCCCATTGTAAGGTTTATATGTATATTTATTCAGTCACACATGAGTGTTTCACATACTTACTAGTACTAATGTACTTTATCAAGTAAATATTCAATCAGTTCAACTACATATCAAGCATACATTGAACCTCGTAGGCTCTCACAATCAGACTTATTCCATAAGCATGGCTCAATAGAAACTTTACCTAACTAATCTTTTAACGCTCGTCAAATCGAAGAGCAAAACTAAACTTCAGTTTCGAAATAAAACATCAATAAGTTGGATCAAACAAACATCGAATTTTTACTTTCATGATTAATATTATAGTTATTGAATTTAAATAATATGTTCATTCGTTAATGTTATAATTTTGAGTTTTTCATAATTAAGAGTTGTGTTTAATTGTAATAATTCGTGGGCTAGTTGCACTTTGGTCATATATTAATAAGCTTATAAATAATAGGTTTTGCAACAAATTTATTAATTAACAATTTAAAACAAATACTACAACTAAAAAAACAAATTGAAATCTAACACCAATCGAAATTATTCATGTTTAATTGTAAACGGGGATTGAGATTGAGGTCAAGTTAAAATAAATGCAAACCGGAACAACCCCTTATGATCACGCAGCTCCTAAGTACTCTTCCACCTCAACCGATGGTCACCTTAAATAAAAGTGAAGAATATAGTGAGTAAAAAAATATTTAGTAAGCAACCTACTTATAGACTTTCATTGCTTCACATTCTTATCCTAATAGGTTATCACGAGTTTTTTTTTTGTTTTTTAGGCTCTATGAAGTACAGACCTAATCTCTATAGTTATCTAAGCATTTGGGAGGTCTTGAAGATTCAAGCGATTCTCTTATCTCATTTTTATCATTTTGGGTCCATGCAAGTCTAGCCCCTAATTGCCTCTCAAAATCCTAAGGTACTAGTCTATCCGATGTGTCATGATATACATCATCGTTTAACCAACTTAACTCTAATACTCTAACCTTAACTCAATGCAAATAAATGTGCTTTATAAAGGGCGGGAGCTATCTTATATTTTCATGTATACTTGATTAGGGAGATAATTCTATCATCTACCTAAAGCACGATAACCATTATCTAAACATTCATATAAGCTCAATGGAAAGATAACGCTCATCAATCACCAAGAGTACAAATCACAATGTCTCATCCTTGTTTATAGCACAGCAGAAACCATTAAAATAACATCCATCATAAAAATCTCATCCTATGGGTATTTTCGTAATTTTTCATATCCTCTAAAGTCCTAACTTGGCATAGTGTAACTACCTAAGGCAAGGCATACTCATGTGGTAGTGTGCCTAGCAATCCCTACAAGTATTACTTGAGAAGAACTGAATGCCTACTTATTTACACGATGCGTACCTTCCCAAGCTAGTCGACCAGAATCTCCAAATTTTTTGAGTTTGATAACTTGACTTTGATCTTTTAGGAACACATTAGTAGAAATTTAGAGGGCTATATGAAGAGTATAAAAATGAGGCGAAGGCTTGAAGTTGTTTACATACTAATTTTGAGTACAATCCAAAAACGGTGACTTCACAGCATGCTGAACTTCATGCTCGACTCCCTTGAACCATTCATAGATGCCATCTCCATTCTTCAAAGATTTGATCATGACACGGCCGATTTAGAAGGCTCTCCAACCATGTTCTCCATAATAATCTCCTTAGCTTCTTCCCCTCCTTCCCTTTTAGCCCTCCAAATCATGCCTCAATTCTTCTCCCATTTCTCTTGCGATCAACTTCATTATGTCAACGTCCCCATTGCCGAAGTCGCTACCATCATCTCCAATATGGAACGCGACGGTTTTTATTCATTCGTCTTCTTTCTTCTCGCTAACCAAGAACGCATCGCCTTTGCATTTAAGCGTCATAGTTAGTATATTCTTCCCATGAAAATCAATCTTTCATTCCAAGAATTATCTTCTTTTGATTCAAGATCATGAAACAATACCCTTCTCGTTCTTTAACGTTTTTAATATTTTAGGCCAACAACGTCGATGGGACACAAGGCAACTTAAATCGGAACCATTAGAACCAAAGAAAGTAGGCGAAATTGACTATTCTTCCTTTGTTTCAATTGATTTAGAGGAGTTCAGATCGAGTGTCATAACGTTATGTGCTGGTCGAGGTAATCTCTCTTCCTTAGTTCTCGTATTTCATGAAGTGACACGATTGTAAATTTCTCCATTTTTGACAGCTTTGGTAACTATTACGAATTCCGAAATCTCGTTCGATGTTCCATATATAAATCGAGAGATTATTCTTTCTAAAGAGGTATTTATTCTCGTTTTGATTGGATTCATGAAAGATTGGTCGTTTGGTAATGTTTTTTTTTTTTTTAATTTTTTTTTTTTTTTTTTGTAGAAAAGAGAATGCATAATAGGGGGTTTTGAAGAAGGGGAAAAAGTAATATCTGAAATCACTCTGTTTCCCATAAAGTTGTTGAATAGCTCGAGATTGAAAAGGTTATGGATTTTCAAGACAAATGATTCGAGTGTTATAATACTCGTTGCTCCGACAGGATTGTATGTTCAATTCTCATCCTATTGTCTACAACAATGTTAGTATCAATGTATTATTATGGAATTGTGTCTTTATCAACACATGAACATCAAATCAGTCCTTTCAAAGTAGCTATAAACGTCCATAAATATTCTAAATCGTAACCTATGTTGAACCGAAAGTACATATCTACTAATTAATCTAATTCTCCAACGTGTTTTTAATAAAATTCTTAGATTTAACTTTTTAAAAATTTGTTTATGTTCACATGCTTGATTGCTTAATGTATTTTTTTCCACTCATTCAAAAAATTTCGAGTGAAAGGAATCAGAATCAAGACGACTTTTAGATTTTTTTTTGCCTAAAAATCAATTCCGCTTAAACTAAGGTAGCCTAGGTGAGGAACTTACCATATGGGTGTGCGTTTTACATGCCTACAACCCAATAAGACTCGAGACCGGCTCGATTCAACCTTCTCTCAATTTAATCTTAAGGAAAGAGGAAAAATCTTAGATATATCCTCCCATAATTAGAAAATAATAGAAAATATATTATTAATGTCAGCCACTCCTATCCATAATAGAAAATATAATTAATCCATTATAGAAAAAATATTAACTAATTACGGATATCTAAATATATTTCATAATACAGCCATTTCAAATAAATCTCGTGTTAAGAATGAGAAATAGAAATAGAATTGGGATCGAAAGTATGATCTTCATTCAGATTTACACGTTTAAATAGGATACAAACTATCAACTAATACCTAAAAATAGAAAAATATATATCTAATTAAATCGGGTAAATAAATAAAATATACGGTTAATCAAATCTATACTAACAGCTTCCTAAATATCTAAGATATATTCTAACTAATTATCACGGCAAAATATCCTCTTAATACTCCCCCTCAAGTTGGAGAGTGTATGTCGATCACACCCAACTTGCCCTTCAAAAAGTCAAATTGTTGTCTTCCCAAAGCTTTAGTAAAAACATCTGTCAATTGCATTTTGGTCGAAACATAACACGGTTTGATGATTCCAGCTTGTAATTTTTCTCGAACTATATGACAATCTATTTTAATGTGTTTCGTACGTTCATGAAAAACTGGATTGGCTGCTATATGTAATGCTGCTTGATTATCACAATATAATAATGCTGGTTCGGACAGTGGAACATTCAAGTCTCGAAGAATGTATCTTAACCAAGTTAACTCTAAACAAGTATTTGCCATAGCTCGATACTCGGCTTCTGCTGATGATCTGGACACATTAGTCTGCTTTTTAGACTTCCAAGAAATAATTGAATTTTCGAGGAAAATGCAGAACCCAGAAATAGATCGTCTGGAAGTTCAACAACCACCCCAGTCAGAATCGCAATATGCCTGTAATCTTAAATTGTTTTCAGATGGCAGTAGAAGTCCTTGACCAGGAGTGCCTTTAATGTACCTCAGAACTCGAAGAGCTGCCTCCCAATGTGGTTTTCTTGGTTCATGCATAAATTGGCTAAGCATACGAACTGAATAAGCTATGTCAGGCCTAGTGACGGTCAAATATATTAATCTGCCAATCAACCGTCTGTATTTACTTGGATCATTCAACTTCTCTCCTTCGGTTAAAGAAAGTTTCAGATTTTGCTCCATAGGAAATTTGTCTGGACGTGCTCCTGTAAGACCTGTGTCTTGAAGGATGTCTAGAGCATACTTCCTTTGAGACATAAAAATTCCTTTTCTAGATCGAGAAAATTCAATGCCTAGAAAATATTTCAAATTTCCTAAATCTTTGATAAGAAATTTCTGGAGTAAACTAGTCTTGAGATATTGAATTTCTTCGAGATCATTGCCTGTCAACAGAATATCATCAACATAGATTAGAACTGCAGTGAAAGAAGTACCTTTACTCTTAGTAAACAAAGAGTAATCTGCTTTGGACTGAGTGTAGCCTGCATTTTGTATAGTTGTAGAAAATATGGAGAACCAATTGCGAGAAGCCTGTTTTAATCCATAAAGAGATTTATGGAGCCGACATACTGTATTCTCCCCCTGTCGGCGAAGACCTGGTGGTAAAGACATATAAACTTCCTCGTCTAGATTACCATGGAGAAAGGCATTTTGAACATCCAACTGATGGGTGAACCATTTTCGAGCAGCAGCAACAGTGAGTAAGCAACGAAGTGTAGTAAGTTTCGCTGTAGGGGAAAATGTTTCTGTGTAATCAATACCTTCAACCTGAGTGTACCCCTTTGCTACTAGTCGAGCTTTATAACGTTCAACAGAACCATCAGAGTTGTATTTAATTTTGTACACCCAACGACAACCAATAGCTTTATGACCAAGTGGTAGAGGAACGAGAGACCATGTATGATTACGTTCCAAAGCTGCAATTTCATCATTCATAGCCTGCTGCCATAACGGGTCGCCAACTGCCTCGTCATAGGTTTTAGGTTTTGTCTGGGATGTAATAAGAGCTAGAAAAGCACGTTGAGTAGGAGAAAAACGAGAGAATGAAAGGTAATGATGAAGGGGATACCTGGTGCCAGTGCCGGGACTTGAGCTAGAGGTTAAATGATTGGCTCCAAAAGACATCTCATAATCCTTATGCCAAGCTGGAGGCTGTTTAGTATGAGTAGAACGTCGAAGTGGAGCTGATGTATCAGGTGGGATAGAATTGGAATTAGTGGGCGAATCTGGAGAAGGTGGAGGAGACGACGGAGTAGTAGGTGAAGGGATAGGAGGTGAAGGAGGAGTAGGAGGTGAAGGAATAGAAGGTGGAGGATGGATGTTTGAGTAGGATGGATCATGAAGTGGTACAACAGGAGTCGAAGGAGCTAATGTTGAAGTTTGTGAAGCTGATGAAAAAGGAAAATCATCTTCACAAAATTTGACATCACGGCTGATAAAGAATGTGTGAGATTGCATGTCATACAACTTGTAACCTTTATGACCACAAGGATATCCTACGAAAACACAAGGAGTTGCCCTAGGTTCAAATTTTTGCTTAGGATGTACTATAGTTGCATAACATTTACAACCAAAAACTTTAAGATGATGAAATGTAGGTGGTCGTTTGTAGAGTGCTTCAAAGGGTGTCTTTGTTAGATAATAATGGTGATGGCGTTCTATTTATAAGATAAACAGCCGTTAAAATGCACTCTCCCCAAAAATTAAGTGGAACCTGTGACTGAAAAAGAAGAGACCTAGCTACATTTAGGATATGGCGATGCTTGCGTTCTACGACTCCATTTTGTTGTGGAGTATAGACACAAGTGCGCTGAAATTCAATACCACAAGAAGTAAAGAATGGTTGCAAAGATAGGAACTCAGTCCCATTGTCTGATCGAACTATCTTGATAGTAGTATGAAATTGAGTTTGAACGAATTTAACAAAGTTCATCAACAAATGATGTACTTCTGACTTATGTTGCATTAAAAAAACCCAAGTACATCGAGTAAAATCATCAACAATAGTGAGAAAAAAACGCAAACCAGAATGGGTAGGAATTTTATGTGGTCCCCAAACATCACAATGTATCAGATCAAAAGCAGAATGGGTTGTTATTGAACTTCTTGGGAAAGACAACCTAGTTTGTTTTGCTAACGGGCAGATACTGCAATTATGAGAATAACTCGCATTATTAAGATGCAATTGATCAGCTAGAAATTTAAAACGAGAAAAGGAAGGATGACCTAGGCGTAAATGCCACAAATCAGATGACTGAGATACTTGATGAGCTGAAGACTTGATTGGAGATGAAGAAATATGATAGAGACCTCCAAATTGTTTACCCGTGCCAATCATCTTCCCCGTAGCCAAGTCCTGCATAACACAAGAATCAGGATAGAAGGTGACATAACATTTCAAGTTATTGGTAAGTTTGCTGATCGACATTAGGTTTAAATTGATTGAAGGCACACATAAAACGTTGTTTAATTTAAGGTTAGGGCTAAGGGAAATATTGCCAGTATGTGACACACGTGCTGTCTCTTCATTAGGCAAATTTATTGTAGACATGATGGCAGCCTTTGGTTCAGTCATAACAGAAGATTTTGATACTATATGATCCGTAGCTCCACTATCGAGAATCCATGAATTAGAACTCGCAGAGTTAATAGATAATGTAGATATGGGAAACAAACCTGCAACATTGATGTGATTGTCAGAATTACCAGAAGGGTGATGATTGATTGCAGATAAGGCTTGTGCTATCTGTCGTAATTGCTCAGAAGAAAAATTTGGAATGGAATTAGGTGACTGTTCTTCTGTATTCAACTGTGAAACATCGGCCATATTTGCAGATGATCGATATCCACGGTTATTGTGTTGATTGTCTTGTCTTGTCCTTCCAGAATTATTTTTCTGTCGACACCGATCTTCTGTATGGCCCCTTCTATCACAAAACTTACAGTGAAACTTAAGAATTCGACACTCATTAATTGTATGACCACTTTTATTGCAGTGTTCACACAATTTGTCCTTGGCGAATTTTGAATATATTGTTTTCTTTTGCACTGCTGATGCAATCGAGATTTTCTTAGTAGGTTCGGAAGTTACCTGACGCTGCATCTCTTCTTGTACAAGTAATGAATAGGCTTGCCTCACATTAGGTAATGGAGACATCATCAATATGTTAGATCTCACCGTTTTATAAGACTGATTGAGCCCCATGAGCAATTGCATCAACTTGTCTTCTTCGCGTTGATCAATATGTATTTGACGTTGATTACAGGTAAATGGTGTGCGGTACGCTTCCAGTTCATCCCAGAGTGCTTTGAGCTTGGTGAAATATGTTGACAGTGCCATGGTTCCTTGTGACATCGTTGCTATCGAGTTTTGTATTTGAAAAATTGCTGGAGCATTCTTTTGTGAGAATTGATCGTGAAGATCAACCCACACTTGATGAGCTGTCTTGGCGTGAATAATGCCTTTAGCGATATCTGCTTCAACGGAATGAGTTAACCAAGATATTATCATACTGTTGCACTGATTCCAGAGTTCGAATTCGGTTGAATTTGCATCTTGGGACGGTTCCTCAATTGTGCCATCAATGAAGCCAATTTTCTTCTTGGCAATAAGAGCATGCATAACTGATTTCCTCCAGGATTGATAATTTGCTCCATTTAATTTGATTGGAACAAGTGAATATCCTGGTTGATCAGAGTGATGAATATAGTACGGATGTGTTAAATCAACATCCGAAATTTTGAAGCTAGATTTGGCTGATTCCGCCATAAAGGAAATTTTGATATTTAAGAACACCAAGATCGGTGCTCTGATACCAATGAGAAATAGAAATAGAATTGGGATCGAAAGTATGATCTTCATTCAGGTTTACACGTTTAAATAGGATACAAACTATCAACTAATACCTAAAAATAGAAAAATATATATCTAATTAAATCGGGTAAATAAATAAAATATACGGTTAATCAAATCTATACTAACAGCTTCCTAAATATCTAAGATATATTCTAACTAATTATCACGGCAAAATATCCTCTTAATATGTCGAGACTAAATTTCAAATTTTAATTATTTTAATTTAACTCACTTAAACATTAATAAATTTAAATTAATCCAATTCTTATCCATCTAATCTCCTAATACTTAAAATAATCACAAAATTTTGATTATATTAAGAGAAGATATAAGAATCTCAAAAGATTATAAATGAAAAAAAAAATTTATGGAAACAAATCTTAACTAAAAATAATTGTGGTGAAAACAGTAGAAAATATTTAATATATTTAGGAAAACAAATATATTTTTTTTTTATATCTTTAATGGAAGAAGAAAAAAAAAAGAATAATATCTTTGAGAATTTATAATTGGAGAAGAAGAAAGAAAGTTTGTTTTCAAAACAGGAGATAAATCAACGATGTACAAGGAAAATAATTTTATCTTTTTTTTTTTTTTTTAAGTTATAAAAAGGAGGGCTTGCATTGTGCAGTAACACAATGTTCTACACAAAAACTGTTTTGATATACTCAACCTAAATCCTGGAGAACCAACGTACCAAAATGTTCTACAAGTTTGCAGCAGAAGCAAAACCCTCGAGCAGTTAAAAGCTGTATGAACAGGAGGTAAAAAAAATATTTGTTATCACTTGTTAATTACCTTCTCTCAAATTGCATCAAATCCAGGTTGGGTTGGTTGGTTAGGTTCCATAAATTTTTTAGACTAATCCAATATTTGAATTGGTTGAATGGTTGACCTCAGCAACCCGAATAGATTTATAACCCAACTCTCTATTTTCAAAGAGAGTTAGGTTGTGTTGACAATTTTTTTTATTATTAAAAAAAATAGTACTAATACCGGTTATTTTCATAGAGCTCAAAAATCAAATATTTACCGGTCAAAACGCATAAATAATTTTAAATTTTCATAGTAATTTTAAAAGTACGGAGAGTTGGGTTAAGTTATAATAATCGAACCAAAATAATGTGAATCAATTCAAATTTTTTATTTTTTCTTAAACTTAATTCAATCCAACCTGGCTCCACTTTTATAGTTTGGATTGGGTGATTCGAGTTGGTCGAATTGTCAAGTCATATGAACACCTCCAATCTATGGATGGGCGTTTTTCAACACTATTTGACACCAACCGAAAAGAGGGAAGTTTTTAAATAAGAGGGTAGGAAGAAACAAAGTGAGGAATAAAGAATTTAAGAGTATCATAATTTCATATAGTATTATTTGAATTATTATTTTGTTTAATTTGACAATAAAATGGCAGTCAACTAAATATTAAATTTGTAATCTTATTAAAGATCAAGAATTCCCTAATTTCACGTAAGCAGAATCTAGTAAAAATTACAACACGATTTGACATTTAATTTTGTATTTTGAGTTAGATTACGTTTAATTTTTGTTCTTCTTTTCTCATCTTTAATTCTTCATAATCCAACCATTATTCAATAAAAAATATGTTCAAATTTGATTAAAACAAACAATAATATCTTGTGCTGTCCCTCTTTTTTAATACAAAATCTTGTAATTTTTATTGTCATGCAGATATTAGAGTTCATCGCCCTGTTCTTAGATTTCATCTTCAAAGATATCAAGGTGATGATAATGGATATCAAAGGCGTAGAAAGTGCAAAGCTTTGTAACCAAAACAAATGGGCAGAAGCAGATGCAACGTTTCTGCAAAGACTAAGCTTAAACAAGAACATGAACAAGAACATGACAGAGATATCATCTTATTCTTTGCATTGTTCATCCCTTTTAGGGTTTGAAACAAATAGGAATAATGAGATCTTTAAGTATTCGAGGCAAAGGTTCTTGAGAAGCTACACGTTTAGCGTGGAGGAGAAAAAAACAAAGCGATTTGGGAAGGCAAGGAAGTGGTTTAACCTGAAATCTAGACCGAAATCAACAAGTTCCAATAATGTTGGAAAGAGTTCATACAATGGGATTTTGAAGTTCATGTTGTGCTGCACGAGTTGATTGATGAAGGCAATAGTTCTCTAATTCAGGCAGCTTTTTGGATTAATGGAAAATATGTTATGGTTTAAATTTTATTTTTCCGAGTTTGCAATTGAATCTTCATCGTCTGTGAAATTTAAATAATATTAACGTTAGAACTATTGTTTCTTGTTCTTTCCAACCAGTCACAACACAAGCCTCGCAATGTTGTCGTATTTGAAGAGGAAATCTCGAGTGAGCCAACCCCAACACAAGTCTTGCGGTCGAGATAAAAACACCGCGACGAGAGACAAGAAAGTTAGACAGTTTTTATCTCCACCTAGGTAGATAAACCATGTGATTGATGTTATATCGGGGGCGAGATTGTCTACCACAAATGAATGTCATATGCTAACAGTCGAGTTCATTACACCCACAATTATTAGTGATCACCCAAAAGCTAGGAAGAAACATCAAGCCAACACCTCCACCAAAGATGGGAGATAGAAACAAACCCTCTAAAGCTACACATGTTCACACAAAAATATCATCCAAACGGATGAAGAGAATGGCCTGTCAAAAGCGTCAACCACAATAATTTCAAGACGGAGAGAGAGCTTTGATCAAATTGAGGTCAGATCAAGTCAAAAGAACAAGAATCAAAGACTAGTGCGAAAATTCTATGAACCAGTGGAAGTTATCCACAAGGTCAATGAGACATATAAAATCAGATTACTCCCATGGATGCGGACTAGTCTTGTTGCCCACGTTAGTAACTTGAAGCGTTACTATCCCGACCAAGAAGATGTCAAGCACAAAGAGGCGACACGACCTCATGCAAAGAAAAAAAAAATTTCAAGCGAAGAAAGTAGTAGAGACTCCAACAAAGAAGGCGCCAAGTGTTAACAACGAGATAAGTGATTTCCAATAGTTCCTTGCAGATTGGAAGAGACTCTTCAATGCTAAGATTAGCTCGAAGGGGGTTGAGAGACATATAGTCAACCTCAACCTACATAGTTGAGTTCTCGAAGAGCCGATTGACAGAGACGTCAACCAATTGAATGAGGGAGGATGTCACGATCATGTTTGTCCAAGGCGTGTTATCTATGACTGCATGTCGAATATCTTGGTTGTGCTTGTCTAGGACATGTTGTCCATGGTCGCATACCCATTCCAAACCCCTTTTACATGCTTTTATCTTAGATATACCTTTACTATTTCATGTTGTGTCAATATGAGGGTGTATGACCCTTCACCAAAATCATGTCTACACCCAGGGCTAAAATGCCTCAAAATGTACTACAGTGGATATGACTAGTTGTCACTTCTTCCTACCCGAGTTATATGCTATCAAATTCGTTGTTGCTACCTACTTGCTTTTAGCCTATAACATTAATTTTTTTTAAATTGTTTTCAATGTATTTTCTTACTCACGTTTTCTAAAACATTTCTCTCAAACCTAACTGGAGATAACGGCTAACTTGTTCACTAAATGAGAACAAATGTAGCACAATCATTGTCCCACTACCAGGAGAATGCAATTCATGACTTGAGTATTTTATGAATAAATACTCCGTTAATAACCTCCATTGTTGGAGTTGGAAAATGCACACATGTAACATGGAGGGATTCTATCATTTGAAAACATCCTAACATGGCCTTAATAAACTTTCTAATCCAACCGAATGTATGGTATTTCTCTACACATGACTCATGCATGCGAGCATGGGCCTACCAAGTTAGCTCGCACATCCCACTAGACCTGGCTCATCGGGCTAGCATTCATGAACGGGTTGTGCCGAACGCCACGAAGGGAAAGAGCTTGCACAATATGACAAACATAAATGTGGTAACAACAACAACAAGTTTATTTAATTTATGTAAACATAGACAGAGACGGGACCTACCAAGTTTATTTAATTTGACACACTTTCCCAGTTTTTTAAACCCATCGTAACAACAACAAGGGACCCATTTCTCCTTTAAAGTATGTATGGAACTAGTCATGGCAAGTAGTGGGCCAAGCCCAAATAATAGGCCCATACAAAAAGGCTTTTTCTTTATTCTGGACCCACCCCCACAACAAGGCTGCAATACAGTCCCAGCCCACTTCCTTTTGCCCTCCAAAAAAAAGTTCAAATAAATAAAAAAAAATAAAAAAAAGCTCTTTCTTTTGGTGAACAGGCTGTCGTGTTTCTCTCTCTCTGTCTTGTAAAGCAGATGTTGAGTTTTTGTCTTTGAATAAAGGTCAATATGTCCTGTTAGGACCACAAATGCCCATGTGGCTATGACCACCCCTTGCCTACCGTGCCACGTGGACCCCTTTCAAGGACCACACCTTCGTAACTTAACCTACCTTCGCATCATCCATATATCCTCCTTTTTCTTTTATTTTGCTTTTCTTTTCTTTTCTATTTGTTTCCTTTGGCTTTGAATTATTTGAATGCCGTCGTTTTCTTGGTTTAGGGCCACCATTAAAACCCCTCCCTCTCTCCCCCCATACATAAAACCCAATACCCATACCCTTGTTTTAAACCCATTAATCTCCTCATGGGATCACACTTCATTTATCAAAAGTAATGCTTTTTTGTGAACCTTGCTTAATGTAGCTTGCTATCTCACCAAAATGAGGAAACCTTCCCACTTTTCTTTCCCAACTTTCCTCCCCATTTTAAAACGTGCTTGCTACGAGAGGTTTCCACGTCCTTATAAAACATGATTTGCTCTTCTCCACAATCGATATAGAATCTCACACTGACACTCGTTTCTTGACTCTAACGAAGCATTCTTTATAAGGGTGTGGGAAAACCCAAAAAGAAAAGTCGAAACAGAACAATATCAGCTAGCGATGAATTTTGATTGTTACAGTGACCGAGTTCGTAAATCAGACATCTGGGTCTCGTTTCATTCCGAATTCCCATTTCCCAAGAAACAATTAACAAATTAAACCAAAATGATCATGGCATTTGTAGTGATATGAGGAGAAGAAGAAGAAGAAGAGTTAGCAAAGAGAATGTATTAAAAAGTATATGAACCCTAATGTATTTTTAAAAAAAAAAAAAAGGGAAAGGTGGGCGAGGGACCATACTCGTTTACCTTTATTCATGGCTCCCTTTGGTAATTTAGCCTCCACTCATCTGTTTCCAGTTTCCAGTTTCCTTTTCAAACCCTTCTGTATTCGGCAAAAACAACACACTCTATTTTGGCGTTGACGCTTCCTCGTACATCAATCACTTCATCTATATATATATATATATATATCATATCTTCTTTTACTCTCCCTTTCTTCTATTCATTCCTTTTTTTCTCTCAATTTCCCAACCCTTTTCGAATATTTTCAATTTGCATCACTAAACGTCTCGATTTAGACCTATACTTACGTTAAATGTTGGCATATATATTATCTATTAAATGACCTTCTACATTAGTATGAATTAGCCGGTCAACTCGGGACTCCACCACTGAGCTTGAACACATCTCATTAGTTTCAATAATATTGAAATTTTCATTTAAATTTAAGTTTGATGGTTGTTGAAATGGTTTTTAGTATTTGTAGAAGAAAATATGATGAGTTTTACTTTACGGTCGGGATAGATGGCTTTTATGGTTGTTGATTGTTGTCGCAATCATGTGTCCTCTTGCAGTATTCCAACTTTATTTTTTTTGTCTCTATCCCAACATTTTGGAGTATTGTGAGAGAATGCCAATGGGTTTCTTTTTCTATAAAAATAAAATAAAATAAAATTAAAATTAAAATGGTTAGACCCGACCATTTTGATAAGAATTAAAAGTAAAGATTCGAGAGCTTAATTAATGAGTCGGTAGATCAAAGCTTCAGAACAAGCATATGACCGTGAATCAAATGATGCAAGTCGGGGATTACATCCTTAAAAGACTTGTGATTAAGGATGTTGATGCCTAATTATATCAACCGGCTGGCAAAGCTCTGCCACCCAATATTGATGTTGCACCCCTTTGTTTGAGTGGTGCAGGGAGGCAGTCGTTGGATTTGGTTCGGGTACCCATAACATTTGGATAGGAGATTTTTGAGATTCGGAGCTTGTCGGAAACACCTTTCCATCAAAGAATTTGGAGTAACATTTTTCCATACGTTTTCGTGGATAGGATTCAAGGTTACTCACTCAATTTAGAATAAGGTTTTTAGATCTAAAATATCCAAAAACTTCAAAACTATAGAAATCAACTCACATAAAGTTTTAAAACGAATTATCTAGATAATCATGTTCTAATGAAAACTCATTTCTAAACTCAAGATTTGAATCACGGCCCGAGATAACTATATTAAATTTTTTTTTAATCACCCTAGCATGCAAGTTTAAACCGAAGAAATGCAAATGAACAAACTCATAGTTTAAGAAGAATAGAACTTATATTTTAATATTCAAAATCGTATTACTAAAGCAACAACATGAATAAATATTTATAGGGTCAATTGAAATCGTGCAAATTAATACCCACACCTAGCTAATTATTTAAATCCTTACAAATAATACTCTAAAATTGCATTCCTTTTATGCGACTCTATTTTGTTGTCATTTTGGAACAATATATATGGTATAATCTTGTCATCCGATGTAAAGTCTTTGTAGCATAATTAAGACGACATATTTCGTATCATCAAGCCAAAAAATAATGCATCTGAATTTATTTTTAAAAAAAAAAAATCGAGAGAAATAATTGAAATGATACAAAAGTACAAATAGAACGTAATGATAGTCTCTCATGGTAACTAGCATTCTGTCCCATCCATCACAACCCTTGCCTCAACGTATTATTAATATAAGACTTAAGAATGACTTTAATAATTACAAGTAAGCTACTTACGGACAATTTTATATTCATTCATCTTACTCTTCTACATCGAGTCGAGTAGGAGATATGGGAATATAAGCATTGTGATGGATAATTTTTACGTCCCATTCTAACGATTACCTTTAATAGTTTTATTAGTTAATTTTAGATCATTTTTATTACTTAATTGATTTTTATTAAGTCAAACTATTCAAATAATTTTTAATTTAATTTTCATTAACAAATATATTATAAATAATAGACTTTAATTTTTAGTATTTTAAATTATTTAGCAATCATTCTTAATAATATCAGCAAATAAATGAATTCAATAAAGTATATAAGCTTTTAATGATAAATAGTTAATACATACCTTTTAAACCTAGCTTTCGACTAGCTTACACTCAAGGTACCGGAAAAGTTGTAGAAGGAAAGGAACGCGCACAATATTATGGTATACATAATATTGTAGTGTACGCCCTTGTACTTATCGTGAGAGGAAAGTATCTCGATGCATGTGACACACAAAGTGTATGAGTCCCCATAACTTTAAATCATGACATATACGTGTGATGCGGGTCATACCTCTATTCTTTTATAAACATAACTTCCATGAATAACGTACGTAGCTTAACAATGTTTTACTATTTTTTAGATATTCAAAGAATTAGATCTAAGTTTTATTCAATTTGTATTAGGAGTGTTCATATCACTCGAATCCAACTAACTTAATCTATTCAATCCAACTTTTTAATTTTGATTCGATTACATCTTTTTTAGAACAAAAAAATTTTGGATTGATTGATGGATTGACATTTTTTTGTCAAGTCAACTCAATCGAATTCTACTTTGCTTTTAAGATAATTACGAATATTAAAAACACTTGATAGTTTAAACTGATATTAGTTATAGGAGTGTAATATTTGAATTTTGTACAGGGGGCGTGAGTTGGCACGTGAGATTTAAGAAAACAAAAACAAGAGGGAAAATGAAAGGGAAGTTATTTCGCTCTCAATGATGCGGAGGTGGAGGTTTCAGACGCGTGAGATGGCGAGTGGTATTCACGCGACAAAAAATATCCACATCACACTCCTTATAAAACCACAATAATATATTAATATATTTCATTTATTTCATTTATTTTTAAGTAACCTCATTTTTAATTTTTAATTTTTAATTTAGATTATTTCTTTTATAATTATATATTAAAATATTCGTCCAAAAAAGTTTTTCAATATTTATGCAATTCACAAACATTTTTTGTATAATTATTGTGCGTTGTAATTACAAATGTTTCTAATTCAGGTGTTTTTTATTATTATTTAAAAATAATTAAATGGGGGAAATGATAATAAAGTTGAAATTGGGAGGAGGGTAATTTGGTAATACGAAAATTTGGAGAGTGCCGAACAATAAAGCGTTTACGTGTGGGTTTCACAGCATATATATACATCAAAGGCGGCACGTGCCACAGATTCCCCATGCGTGCGACAATATAACCTCAATTAATTTCCGTTGCTACAATCCTTTTTTGAAATTTGTCTCTCTTTGTAGCTAGCTAATTTATTCCCCCACCACAATGACGGATTTGCCCTTCCTTTAGAACTCCAGATTGGATGAAAGGCATGGGCATTCCCGACATTCCACCACTCGTATCATTGAGGCCACTTTGTAGTTTGTACTATCCTTATCTCTTCTAAGTTATTCCTTTGTATTTTGCACAATTACTGACATCTCTCGTTTATTTAATAAATTGGAAATGGCAAAAAATTCGGAGGGTATTTTCGTCAATGTAACTCAATAATTTCTTTTTTAATTAAAAAAAAAAAGGCTATCTCCAATGGTTGGAGATAAAATTAGAAAGGATGAAGAAAGAAGTATATAGTAATAATAGAGAAACCCTTTTGCTGTTTATCCTTAGTTTCTCAGTTGGGGTTTGGTTTTATTTCCAGAAAATATATATATATATATATATATATACATACACACAGAAAAAAATGCGAAGAAATTATGAGAATTTGATGGTATGGGGATTATAGCGACGGCGTCCACTTCTTCTATTCTACTATTGTAATTCTATGTCACAACAAGACTACCACCAGGCGGCGGCGGCGGCTGCGGCGGCGGCAAGTTTCTTCACACCCTTCACGAATGGCTTTGACAGATCCTCCACCACCGCCGTTGCCTCCCACCAAGACCCTCAACACCAACACTACAACCACATAGCCCACCAGATCCGAAAGGAGAAGCTCCGCCTCCAAGGCTTAGACCCGCCACCTCCTCAGCCGTCCTTGGTCGGAATTGAGGAGGAGGACGACGACCAATCTGCTGGCGCTGCTGCCCTTCACCATGTCTATGACTCCACCGGAATTTTGTCTGAAATGTTCAATTTTCCTCAGCCTCCACGGCCTCAAGCTGAGTGGTATGGCAACCGGCAAGAGATTAACGCCGGTGACTCGGCAGTGGCCATGCAGCTTTTTCTGATGAACCCAAACCCTCGCTCACCGCCACCGCCGCCCGTGTCGTCAACCCTCCATATGCTTCTTCCAAACCCTTCTTCAGGAGGGTCTTTTGGACAATTCACATGGGGGGTAGTTCCGGAACAAGAAACAGGAGGAGGAGGAGGAGACTATTCTTCCTCAAACCCTAACGAAGGCCGTCTTTCTTTGTCACTATCCTCGTCCATAGAAGCTGCAAAAGCGGAGGAATTGAGAATGGGTGACAGCGGGTTAGTTTATCAAAACCAACATCACCCTCAACAAGTCCATGTCGGAATTGGGTCTTCTTCTAATTCTTCGTTGGGAGTTGTCAACTTGTTGAGAAACTCAAAGTATGTCAAACCCGCACGAGAATTACTGGAGGAGTTTTGTAGCGTTGGAAGAGATCAGCTTAAAAATAATAATAACAAATTGAACAAGTCAAATTTGACGTCGAACTCCCATGGCGGGGACGGTGGCGGAGTCTCGTCCTCGACGTCAAAGGATCAACCGCAGCCACCGCCACCGCCTGCTTTGTCAGCCGCTGATAGAAATGAACATCAAAGGAGGAAGGTCAAATTGTTATCCATGCTTGATGAGGCATGTAATCTTCTTCTCTTCTTCAACACTCAATCATTAGATTTACCACTTTTTTACCTTTTTTTTTTTTTTTTTTTTTTTTTCTTTTTTTTTT
>NW_019268529.1:2067676-2085299 GCF_002738365.1 Cucurbita moschata
TTTTTTTTTTTTTTTTTTCTTTTCATTATTTTGGGAAATTCAATTCTTTAAAGAAGAATAGATAATTGCTAATTAAGGAAACGAACTATTGTGGAGATTGGTGATTCATATCACAAACAGTGGCATATATAGGATGTCCTGTAATATGATGATGTTATAATGTAATTGGGGTTTGGAAAGTGTAGGTGGATGGAAGATACAACCATTACTGCGAGCAGATGCAAATGGTGGTGAATTCATTCGATGTCGTGATGGGGTTCGGGGCAGCGGTGCCATACACGGTGTTGGCGCAGAATGCGATGTCGAGGCATTTCAGGTGTTTGAAGGACGCCATAACAGCGCAGCTGAAGCATAGTTGCGAGATGTTGGGTGAGAAGGATGGGGGAGGAGGTGGAAGAGGAGGGTCAGGAATAACTAAGGGAGAGACTCCAAGGCTTAAGCTGTTGGAGCAAAGGTTGAGGCAGCAACGAGCCTTCCACCAAATGGGCATGATGGAACAAGAAGCTTGGCGTCCCCAACGCGGCTTGCCCGAACGCTCTGTCAACATCTTGCGTGCCTGGCTCTTCGAGCACTTTCTTCACCCGTACGTGTCTTTCTTCCTACCTCTTTAAGCTTTTCAATTAAGAAGTTGTTCATGAGAGAAGATCATTAATTAGTGAGCTTAAAGGATGAAGGTTGAATGTAAGTGATTAGCAGAAAGTTGGAAAAAATGAAGAAAACAGTGATACACTGTCCTAGGATGTCAACATGGTCAGCTAAAAGCTGTCGGAAAAAGCTAGCTAGTAAGTAAGTAGTGAGTGAGCTCCATTAAAAACCCCTCTCTATGCCCAAGATGATGAGTTTATGATGATATCCATGATGACGAAGTATAACAATTTAGGTCCACCGCTAGTAGATATTGTCTGCTTTGGCCCGATACGTATTGCCGCCAGTTTCATGGTTTTAAGCTACTTGGGAGAGATTTTCATATCCTTATAAGAAACGCCTCTCCAACTGATATGGGATCTCACAATCATCACCCCTTGGGGGCCAATGTCTTCGTTGGCACACTGCCCGGTGTCTAGCTCTTATACCATTTGTATCAGTCAAATCCCACCACTAACAAATATTGTCATCTTTAGGCTTTTACTTCAAGAGCTTCCCTCAACATTTTAAAATGCGTCTACCAGAGAAAGGTTTCTACACCCTTATAAGAAATGTTTCATTCCCTCTCCTCTCCAACCGATATGGGATCTCACAATTCATACCCCTTGGGGACCAACGTACTCGCTGGCACGCTGCTTGGTGTCTAGCTCTAATGCCATTTGTAACGTCAAATCACACCACTAACAAATATTGTCCTATTTAGGCTTTTCCTTCGATGGCTTCCGTCAAGGTTTTAAAATGTGTACTAGGAAGAGGTTTTCACACCCTCATAAGAAATGTTTCGTTCCCTCTCCAACTGAAATGGGATCTCACAATCCATACCCCTTAGGAGCCAATGTTCTCGTTGGCACACTGCTCGATGTGTAGCTCTGATACCATTTGTAACAACCAAATCCCACAGCTAACAAATATTGTTCTCTTTAAGCTTTTCCTTCAAGTGCTTCCCTCAAGGTTTTAAAATGCTTTGCTAGAGAGAAGTTTCCACACCCTTATTAAAAATATTTCATTCCCTCTCCAACCGATATGAGATCTCACAATCCATACCCTTTGAGCATTAACGTCCTTGTTGGCATACTGCTCGGTGTCTAGTTCTGATACCATTCGTAACAATCAAATCCCACCACTAACAAATATTGTTCTCTTGACTTTGACTTTTCCTTAAAGGGCTTCCCTCAACGTTTTAAAATGCATCTTCTAGAGAGAGGTTTTCACACCTTTATAAAGAATGTTTTATTTCCCTCTCCAACCGATATAAGATCTCTAATAGAGATGGAGAGCGAGAGCAAGAGCTCAAAGAAAACCGAAGTTTAGATAAATATAATGAATGATTGGGATTGGGGTTGCAAAGTAATGTTAGATTTGTATTTATAGTAAATCCCTTTAATCTGTTGTTTGTTTTCTCAGGTACCCTAGTGATGGTGATAAGCATTTGTTGGCGAGACAGACAGGTTTATCAAGAAATCAGGTGAGTACATAAGCTTTTTAGTCAGAATTAAAGACATGAAACAAAAATTAGCACTGCACCCTTTGGATTCTTTGTTCTGAAAAAAGTGGAACAACAATAAATGGGCAATACCAAGTACACTTACCCAAACACATGCATCATCATCTCACACATTCAATAAATTTGAAGTAAGTAAAGACAAAACAGAGATTATTATAATATGAATAGTAACAAAAACAAAACAACAATTGCATATTACTGTTCAAACTCCCTTCCATTTCACTGTTGAGTTCAAGCAAGAAGCATGCATGCTGTTTGTTGGTTAATTAATGGAATGACTGCATTTTGCAGGTATCCAACTGGTTTATTAATGCCAGGGTTCGGCTGTGGAAACCCATGGTGGAAGACATGTATCAACAAGAAGCCAAACAACACCAACAAGATGATGATCATCATAATACTATTAATGATAATAACAATACAGATGAGGACACACAATCCAATCCTCCGCCCACTTCCTCCGCCGCACCACCACCACCACCCTTCTCCTCCTCCTCCTCCTCCGCATCCGCTGCCGTAACCCAGGCGGCTGTGGCGAACTGCTTTCCGGCCACCCAGTATGAGTCAGAGCTGCAGGACACGTGTCGGCGTGTCAGCGTTCTCGCTGCACCTGATCAGCAGATGAGGACCACAAGCGGCTCAGCCACGTCTGACATCCCCGGGCCCACCAGACTCATAAGATTCGGGACCACAGCGGGTGACGTGTCGCTGACACTAGGTTTACGCCACGCCGGAAATATCCCCGACAACAACCCTTCTTTCTCCCTCAGATCCGAGTTCGGAGGCTGTTAAATCCCTAAACCTCCATTTCATATAATTTAATTTTTATATTCAAACACCATTTTTTTTTTTGTTTAATTTTCTCTCATATATATATATATATATATATTTAAAAAAGAAAGAAAACAAATGAAAATAATCATTTTAATTTTCTGAACTTTACTATTATTATTATTTAAAATATTTGTTACATTCAAAAGTTTTAATTATGTCTCTTATGTAAGGTGATTCAAGACCTAAGTTATTTATTGTATGAGATGAAATTTGGTCTATATTAAATGCACATTTAATTAAAAAAAAACATCTTATTTGATTTCGTGAAGAGACACATGTGGTCCTTCCCCTAATGCTTTGCCATTTTTCGATCATTTTTTCTAACTCGATAAATGAGGATTGATTCAAATTATTATAGTGGGCAAGTCTAATAATTAGAGAGTGGTCGTTCAGTGTGATTATTCCTTATTGACCTGGTCAACAAAAAAAAATGTATCGACTCGATTGATAATGTATCTCGAACTGAACTAGTTAAGAAGGGATAGAAGGGAGGGTAATAAATTTTGAATGAGAGATAGAGTTGGTGGATTTATTATTTAAAAAACTTATAAATTCCGGAGATGCGTTTATTTAATGCCTAAAATTGAGGGGTTGGTCTCAATTGAATATGAAGATAATGTGAAAGTAAATGTTGGTCTCTGGCATGTAGGGACCGTACCAACGGCTGTCTTTTTTTTTTTTTTTTTTTTTTTTGTAAAAATAACGTGGGCCGTTAGTTAGGGCTTTTCAGGCCCATGATCCACAACTAACCCCTAACCTTTTCACAATATTATGGCTACCGCAATGTCTTTTTTGTCTTTTTTTTTTTTTTTTTTTTTTTTGTAAAAATAACGTGGGCCGTTAGTTAGGGCTTTTCAGGCCCATGATCCACAACTAACCCCTAACCTTTTCACAATATTATGGCTACCGCAATGTCTTTTTTGTCTTTTTTTTTTTTTTTTTTTTTTTTGTAAAAATAACGTGGGCCGTTAGTTAGGGCTTTTCAGGCCCATGATCCACAACTAACCCCTAACCTTTTCACAATATTATGGCTACCGCAATGTCTTTTTTGTCTTTTTTTTTTTTTTTTTTTTTTTTGTAAAAATAACGTGGGCCGTTAGTTAGGGCTTTTCAGGCCCATGATCCACAACTAACCCCTAACCTTTTCACAATATTATGGCTACCGCAATGTCTTTTTTGTCTTTTTTTTTTTTTTTTTTTTTTTTGTAAAAATAACGTGGGCCGTTAGTTAGGGCTTTTCAGGCCCATGATCCACAACTAACCCCTAACCTTTTCACAATATTATGGCTACCGCAATGTCTTTTTTGTCTTTTTTTTTTTTTTTTTTTTTTTTGTAAAAATAACGTGGGCCGTTAGTTAGGGCTTTTCAGGCCCATGATCCACAACTAACCCCTAACCTTTTCACAATATTATGGCTACCGCAATGTCTTTTTTGTCTTTTTTTTTTTTTTTTTTTTTTTTGTAAAAATAACGTGGGCCGTTAGTTAGGGCTTTTCAGGCCCATGATCCACAACTAACCCCTAACCTTTTCACAATATTATGGCTACCGCAATGTCTTTTTTGTCTTTTTTTTTTTTTTTTTTTTTTTTGTAAAAATAACGTGGGCCGTTAGTTAGGGCTTTTCAGGCCCATGATCCACAACTAACCCCTAACCTTTTCACAATATTATGGCTACCGCAATGTCTTTTTTGTCTTTTTTTTTTTTTTTTTAATAGAAAATAATTTATTTATTGTTTTTTTTTAAATTTACCTATCCTAATTAATAAAGACCGTCCCATACCATTCCTTGGTTGGGCCCACTCAATTTGGAGAAAAAATTTGTAATTTTTAAATAGTTAAAAGCTTATTTAATTCATTTTTAATAATTCTTGTCTAATATTAGACAAGAATTAATGTTATTATTTTATTGCTATGGTATATTAACGTAGATTAATTGATGATAAATATGGATACAAAACTGACTGAAACCAACAACAATTTAGTGTGAGTTTGATCTATGGTAATATCTAACTTTAAAAATTATATTTATAATAAAAAGAAACTTATAGAACACATTTATTAAATAATTAGTCTAACTCATTAATTTATTAAATTGTATATGAACCACCTTTGTACATATTGGATTGGCATATGGGCCTGACCATTTGGGTCATATTTGAATGGGTCTATTGGTTGGTTTACTACGGGCTTATCATTGGGTCACCTATGTATATAATTCGATGTTTTTATATATTTTAAAAAGTATTGTTTTAATATTTTTTTTTAGAAATATAATTTTTAAAGCTAGATATTATGGCGTTGGTAATTTTTGTTAAAAGTTTTAAAAAATTAATTAAGAAACCTTATAAAATCAATAATTTTATCTATACTAAAAAATCAATTTTAAAATAATGCTATTTAATCAATCAAATTTCAAAAAAGTTAACCTAAACTAAAATCAATTTTAAAATAATGAGCGTGATTATTGAAGATTGGGTTAGCCTAACCTAAGCACAAATAGTATGTTAAGTTTATTGAACTTCATATTATACGATCGGTCTAAGACTGTATTGAAGGGTTGGAGACTATTTCCATATATATAAATAAATAAATAAATAAAACTTAACCGTCATACATTAATTAAATAAAAAAAATAAGAGAGCGGCTCAAAGCTTAAAAGGTTAGGTCGAAGAAGATGACCAACAATATATGCCTACCCATGTGACCCAAAGTTTACTATATATAATAGATAGTGAATGATATTTCATATTAAGATATTTTAAAGAGCTAAATTTAATTTTTCTTTCAAAATTTTCTACAAATATGTAAATTCTAACCTATATATATATATATATTTGTTTGACCAATTTATCTTCTCTCTAGAAGCAAGCTTCTTCCTTTTGTCTTGTTTTTGGGCGACTATCGAAAAGAAGAGAGAAAAAAACGTACCCAACACTGTAATTACGAACAGAGCTCTTGCGGTCTCTTCATATAATAGGAACACTTCCAATATCGATTGAATCTTTAAGTGGGACCCCTTATTCGATCAACTTAGCTAGATCATATGAATCGTACTGTGCCTAATATACTCAATTATTTTGTAACCACCAATGAATTAAGGAACTTAGAGACCTAATATGTTGAAGTTATGATGAACTGAAAGGCCCTAAACCTAAACCAAGATGTGAGAGAGAGAGAGAGAGAGAAAGAAAAAGGGTATGAGAATCCCAAAACGAAGAAAGTTTCCAAAGAGAAGAGGACAAGGAAGTGAATGCCAATGATAAGCAGCAAAAGGGATGATGGTATCACTTTTGAGGTGGACTTTGGGGTTCCTTCAACCTACTACTCACATCAAACCCTAAAGATTCCTTCCAATTTGAAATATTGCATTTGTCTTTCTCTCAACTCAAACCCCTTTTATTCCCCTTTCAACTAAACTCTCAACAAATCCCCCCTCATCACTTCTCCCTTTTTCTTTTCGACCCATCTTTTTCTTTCCACGCTAACCTGAACCAACTCAACCTGACTCGAAACAAATTAGTGTATGCATTCAAAATAAATAAGAAAATATTGGGGTTAGTAAGTTTTAGCCTTATATTTTATTGTTGAAAAGGGCCAGTTTTTGAAAGGAATCTGTGTTGTATTGTATGAAACTTGGTGGGTCTTGGTTTATGTTTTGGAGAAGAATCTGAGGTGAATGAAACTTCGTGCATGTTTTGGATTATTGAAAACAGTGATGTGATGAGATGAGATGAGAGTAGAAGTAGGTGAATCCATGAAGCATGTCTGTCAGGATTTGATATTTGATTTGATATTAATGATATTATTTATGATACCAATGGATGGTTGAGTAACCCAGAAATAATAACAAAAATATGATATGGGTTTGAATGTTTGTTGTATTTTTGTTTGGTTTAATAGGATAAAATAGAAGTTTCAACCCTCTTTTTCTAACTCTTCTAATGGAGATTCAAGTTTTTAGCTGTGTGGGAAACTCCAAACAAAAGAAGAATCTTTTTTCCAATCTCAATATTAGGTTTTCTTCCCATACTTGTTTGAATCTATATTTTTTTTTCGAAGGCTGGACATTTTTTAAGTCACCACCTCACCTATTTTTCCTATGAAAATAAAGTTTTCCTATGAAAATAAAGTATCACTAGATGTTTGACATGTCTAATATATGTATAAAATCTTTTACAACATCACCAAATTTCATTTAAAATAAAAAACTAACATAATTGATAATTAAATTCAAAACAAGAAAACAATTACTTACAACAAAAATTTAAAAGAAAGGTAAGTAGCATTGCTGTTGGGTGAGAAACTGTTCTTTGAGCTTGACTTTTCATTCTGGGTAGGATTGGATGTGTAGTATTTTTTTACATGCGGTCTATGCATACACATGTGAAACCATCGACATGCTCATGTACGTGCCCCTGGGCTTGACTATGCTCACGTTGTCAGAAGCCACGGAGGGAAAGGTGTGCGTATCACACCATAATTTATGCATTCGTACTAATCATACTGGGTAAGTATCACAATGCTCGCGAGATACAACATGTACAAGGTCCCATAGTTTCAAATTATAGTATATACTTATGATACAAAACATATTTCTATTCTTTTCATGAAATAATGTTCCTATAAAACATTCATATGTATACTAGACATAATGTTCTTTGACTTATCATTGTCTCATAAGCAAATGTGAACATATTATCATAATATACACAATGTACATCATATTACAACATTCACATCATATTGTAAATCATATCATAACATAATCATTACATACGATAAGATAAAGATGATGCATAGTTCATAATATCATTTTTTTTTTGTGGATATAAATTGTGGTGAAAATAAAAAGAATAATAGAAATAAAACAATAAAGGGAAAGAAAGAAAAAGGAAAATAGTGTTATATGGAAAAGCAAAGGAGTTTGGGTGCATTCTTGTGAGGGTTATATGGAAGAGAGTGAAGATTTTGGATTATTCGGACAATTATATGTCAGTAAACAGTCTGAGAGGTGATGTCCCCTTTTTGTATATCAATTATTTCTGAAGAACAGCTGATCTCTATGCACTCTCTCTCTCTCTCTCTCTCTCTCGCTGCTTGTTTTTATATGCGCAGAGAGAACAATAAAAAAGGACCCAACTTTTTGCTACTCACCACACAAATATGCAACTGAGGGACCTCTCTCTTTCTCTCTTTATCACTAATCTTAACATATCTTCAAATCAATTTAGGTTCTTCATGAGTTGGAGTTGGTTTGGACAGTTAGATTTGATCTACGATCAAAATATGTCGAAATAAGTAAAAGAAGCAAATGAAAAACTTGAAAGAAGAGATCTTTTAGAATAAAAGAAACTTTATGCACATAACTTTTCAATTCTATTTGTTGTTGTAGTTATTGTGAAAAGAGTATACATCTACTAGCTTCCTAAACTTTCTCCTCAAGTTAGGAACCGCTGACAATCTTCCTAATTAAAGCATAAAACTTAACCCACAATCACAAAACTTGGTTAACTAGGTGACAACTACTATCAATTCTCCTATAGTTGCTCTATAAGTTAGTAATTTATTCTTTTAAGTCAAGTTTATCAGCTAACAATCTACTCTGTAAACTTGACTTTGTTCGAGATTCTTTATTGCTAGCTATTCCCCCATCTCTGCAAGGTTAACTCTTGTTAGGGCCTTGGTTAGAATATTTGCATGTTGCTCTCTAGTGCATACGAACTCAACAACGATTTGTCTCTTCTCAACACACTCACGAATGAAGTGGAAAAGAGTGTCAATGTGTTTGTTGCGTTTGTGAAATACTAGATTTTTCATTAGTCCAATCATAGATTTGTTGTCGATGTAGGGAGTTACTGGCTTTAGTTCACTTGTAGCCACTTCACTCAACCAATTTCTCAACCATAATGGCATGACGTCGCAGTTGCTGCCATGAACTCAGCCTCACACGAAGAAAGTGCCACAGTTCACTGCTTCTGATATTGCCAAGAGATCAAATTTCCGTTGAGATAAAATGTCATTCTTGCAATACTTTTCCTATCGTAAATATCTCCAGCTAAATCACTATCGGTAAAACAGACTAGTTCTTCAGGATCTCGCCCTCTTTGATACTTCAGCTCATAGCTTGTGGTAACTTTCACATAGCGGAGAATGTGTTTAACCGCTTGATGATGCATTGTAGTATACTTTTTCATGTACCTACTCACCATTCCAACACCTTATGAAAGGTCCAAATGAGTATGAGTCAAGTACCTCAGAGTACGAGTCAAGTACTTTGCTACCATGGGATATTTTGTTGAGTTGCACTCTGCCATCTTAAGTTGTTGCAACAACTTCTTAGCATAGGTCGATTGCTTTAGCATGATGCAATCTTTCCTTTGGTCCACTTCAATACTGAGGTAGTACGTGAGTAACCTGAGATTAGTCATCTCAAATTCTTTCATCATTTACAGCTTGAACTCTTTGACGTCTTCCATACTGGTACCGATGACGATCATGTCATCAACATACGCACCAACTATGAGTGTTTCAACCCCATTGTTTCTTATATACACTGCTTGTTCTTGCCAGTGAAGTTTAGGGGTTTGCTTCAACCCCACTCGCTCCACTAGACGTGCCCATCCCACTCAACTTAATTATGTGGCTATCCTTACACATAGGGATTTATCTAACATTACACTCCCCTCCACTCCTTTCCGCTCTTTAGTGTTGTCACTTCTCCTCCGGTGATTTTACATCCTGGCTCTAATACAAAATGTTGGATTTTAGTGAATTTCTTCGTGTCATGAGTAGTTTGTGACTCAACAAGTTCTATGTGACTCAACAAGTTCTATGTTATAAACTAGCTTGTTTGATATTACTAAGGTACTACCAACATGATGGATGATTTCCAAGTCATCAGAAGAATAAAGATAACAAGTATAACACATGGGCAACATGCATGATGTCCTATCTATAAGGACAATACGAGATCATTGGTGGAAGCAAAATTATGCCCCAAAAGGAGCATGCTATTAGCGCCCTGTGCAAATGGTGAATCAAAGCAGACAAAACAATGTTTTCCTTGAAGACCATAATTGAGGAAAAGATGTTGAAGCACATGCGAGGTGACAAGACACCAAAAGAAACATGAGACATGTTCGTGACACTTTTCTCAAAGAAGAACAATATGAGGTTTTGACTTCTGGATAATGAACTATTATCAATCTCACAACGTAACATGAAGATTGCTCAGTACCTACATAGGGTCAAGTCGATTACTAAACTAGATCCAAAGTTTGTCATCGGAGAAGCTCGAATGAAGAGAATTATCATCCATGGATTGCAACCAGAATATTGAAGCTCTATACAAGTAAAAGACGGAGCAACAATAAATCATCCACCAAGGTGGATACAAAAATGATGACAACGAAAAAAGTCACTAAGGAACCGCACAATTCTTAAGAGCTCAAAAGAATGACAATTAGAGTTTTCAAGAGAAGAGATTTGAAGGTATTTTCTACGAAGGACACATGTCCAAAGATTGTTGGTCTACGAAAAAGTTCATTGAAATTAATGCGTCAACCTCCAAAAAGGAGATGAAGGATGTATGTGATCAGAGAAGTGATTACTTGCCTTAGAAGAAGACGAGCTAGCACTCATGGTGATGGTGGAGAGCATATCAATTATGAGAATGACTTGAATTTGAGTATTTAATGAAATTTTATTCGTGAAAATGTTAAGTATTCAGTTTAATATGATTTATTACTAAATTAATGTTTTAAAATTATATATATTAACTCATTACATAATAAAAATTATATGAAATGAAATTGTTACAAATTTTAAAATATTATGTTGAGATATATCATTAAAAAAAAAATCTAATTTTCAGAATATCTTTACTAATCAATTTTCCGTTGAATTTGAAATAAGTAAAAGAAAACTTAAACGGATGTGGAGAGAGTGCATCAATTAACTATATAATAATAGTAATAATAATAATAATAATAAAACATCTTAATTGACCTTAATTACTCTACAAAGTGCCTTAATTAATCAATTCTTTCAAAGCCTAATTCACATTAATATTAATTACATGCGTATATCTTATAATTTAAATATCTTGGTCGTGTGTGAACGAAAAAAAAAACAATAATTTTTACATTAACAATAAAATATATTAAAATAACAATAATTTAGCCTACTCCACTCACTTAAATATAAAATTATTTTGAGTATTTATATTATCCTATTACTCCATAAATTTGGATTTATGTTCGATGAAATTCAAGGTTGATATTTGTAATTAATGTTAGTGATGTGGTGTGAGTTATACTATTTGATATTTGAATCTTATGAATCTTATGAATCTTATGAAATTTTAGTCATTAATGTAACATATATCGTGCATAAATATAATTTTTTTTAAATAATTAAAAAACTCTGGAAACATAACCTAAGATTAGGTTAAATGGGTTGAGTGACATTATTTATTATTTATTTTTGTGTGGGGACATTACCCCTTTCTTTTTAATTTATGGTATCCATAATTTCATGTTTGCATATACATATATATATAGAGAGAGAGAGAAATGCACAAGGCGTTACGAGTTGCTTGGAACCAGAGAAACTTGGCCGCTATGTCTCCTTATGGAAGAATCACATCGGTTTCTCAGCACATTTCTGGGTTCTTGCACTAATCAATCACACACACCTAACAATTAAACCATTCCATTCCCACTTTTCCACTGCTCAATCGCTTCCCCATTTGGTGATTTCCGCCCATTCTCCACTCTATTTGGCCTCTTCTTTAGTCGCTCAAACCCCACGATCTGTCCAATTCTCACCCCCTCAAACCAACATTAAATTTCTGAAAATACCCATTGCAGAAACTCCACCTTTTTCAATGGAATTTTGTTGCTACACAACCTTCTTTTTGTATCACCATTTTTTCTTACTGGGTCTGCAGAAACCTGAGCTAATGGGTCCCTTTTTCAATTGATCATTTCTGGTTTCTTCCATTTTGGCTTCCTTCATCCTTTTCTCCCTGTTCTGTTACTTCTATTTCCTGTCTCGGAGTTGGGGTTTGGCTACAATTTTTAGTTGGGTAAGGCTTTTGGAAGCAGATTGAAAGTGGGGTTTGCTCAAAAAAGAAAAAAAATGCTGGGGGAGGATGCGAGAACAGGGCACACCCGCTCTAAAAGGTAGATTTCAGTGTGTTTTTGGTCTGTTTTCGTGCTTGAAATTTTGCCATTCTGTATTTGAAATGTTGTTCGTTGAAAATGAGGGTTAAATTTCAAGTTCAGATCCTCGTGATAGAGCTCTGAGAATTAGGAGGTAGTGAAATTTTGTCCTGTTTTTGTGAAATTGACTGATTCATTTTGTAGCTGAGAGTTGTTGTTGTTGTTGTTGTTGTTGTTGTTGTTTAGCCTCTGTTTATTCTTGAAGATAATTGTTTGGATTTTGAAGTTTTATTATCTGAATCTTTGTCCTTGACTTCTTCTTCCCCTACTCATGTTGTAGAACTCTTTTGTCTTTGCTCTACGCATATGGCAGCTCACTCGACAAGAAATCGGTTCAAGATGATCCATTACATAATTCTCTCCACTTCTCCAACATTTTAAACATGGTAAGATGTTTTGTTTCTTTCTTTTTCCTTCTCAACTATTATATGCTGAGCTTAACCAGGCAAGAACTTGTTAATTACTCGAAAACGACATGGATCAGGATAAGTTTTATGATAGAAATTGGAATTTTCAATGAACACCAGGATCTGGATCAGGTGAAAGAAGTCGAGAATAAGAAAAACTTGTCACCAAAGATGGAAGTTCATAGTTCTTTGAAGAATGAGGTATGGATTTAAACATGAAAGTTTGCAACAACGAACCAATATGAATAACCAGGCAAACTTTTTGTTAGATTATTCAACTCGAGAAGCGATTGCAAGACCAGTTCAAGCTCCGCTCGGCGTTAGAAAAAGCATTGAATCATGGAGTTCTTCCCTATAATAACTCAGACAAAATCTCAATGCCAAAGGTAAAATAGTCTCTTTGATTGTTTTCAGATGATATTCACAAAGCATATATTTAATTCACTTTGACTGCAGTCAGCCATGGAGTTAATCACGGAGATTGCGACGTTAGAACTAGAAGTCGTGCATTTAGAACAATATCTTCTTTCTTTATACCGAAAAGCATTCGAGGGACAATCATCTTCTGTATCCCCTGCTAAGGACGAGATGTCGAAATTGCCTTCGACCCCTAAAGGCCGATCAATGGTAGTTCCCCTACCTGATATTGCCTCCAAAGATGAAAACTCAGCAGCCCTTTCTGGCTGTCAGTCACTTGAAAATCCAAGCAAGGATTGCAGTGATAGAGATGGAAAACTTTCGGGTTCCAATTTTTATCGTTCTCAATCATCACTGACGACATCGAACGCAGCTTCTTTAGATAAAGCGTCCGCTTCGGTAGTGTCATTGGATAGAACTCTGCGCGCCTGTCATTCCCAACCAGTGTCCATGATGGAGGTAGCTTTTTGCATAAGTGTTTTTGAAGCATTTTCATAGGGTACTAAATCGCTTGTTTCTTCTTCACAGTATGCACAAAATGTTTCCTCCAATATAATCAGTCTTGCCGAGCATCTTGGAACTTGCATTTCCGACCACGTTCCCGAGACTCCTAATCGGCTTTCGGAAGACATGATCAAGTGCATATCAGCTATATATTGCAAATTAGCAGAACCATCTTTGTCAAATCATGGACTTTCATCTCCCATGTCTTCTTTGTCATCAGTCAGTGAATTTTCTCCAGGAGAGCAGTATGCTATGTGCAGCCCGGGGTTCCGAAACAACTCATCCTTTGATCGATTGGATAATCCTTTTCTCGTGGAAGGTCTTAAAGATTTTAGCGGGCCATACAGTACCATGATTGAGATATCACGGATTTGTGGCGACCCTCAGAAGCTACATGATGTCAATAGTTTGCTCGAAAACTTCAGGTCAGCCTATGTATATTAAGGCACAGCATCACAAATCTTTTCCCGAGCGCTTCCTGTTATCTTACAGTCTTTGTTTTTGTCGTCGGGTTATGTTTTAACAGGTTGCTTATCTCGCGTTTAGAGAAAGTTGATTTGAGGAAGCTGAAGTACGAGGAAAAGTTGGCTTTCTGGATAAATATTCACAATTCACTTGTGATGCATGTAACATGTTAACCCTTTGCATCTGTTTATTTATCCTTACACTTTTTTCCCCCGCCGAATCGATTGTAATCGTTTCTTTGTTTTCGAGCAGACGTATTTGGCTTACGGGGTACCCCAAAACAATATCAAGAGAGCCTTCTTACTCTTGAAGGTAACTTCAGGAGCCTAAACTCTCACTATGATCATTATGACCATTGCTCACTTTGTGTATGTTTTCCAGTCTGCTTATAATATTGGAGGTCATACAATTAGTGTAGACACAATACAAAGTTGTATTCTTGGCTGTCGGATGCCTCGTCCTTGGCAGGTATGAAATGCTCGTTTTTCGTTATATATTTTCCGAGCATATTCTCATCATGATGTGATATTGTCTTTTTCTTGGCTGTTCACTAACCAAGGGAAATAACATTACTTCTCTAGAGGCTTGATATAATGTATTTCACACGCAGTGGCTTCGGCTTTTGCTTCCTTCACGGACGAAATTGAAGATCGGAGATGAACGCCAAGCATATATGATCGATCGTCCCGAACCCCGTTTACATTTTTCACTTTGCTACGGCAGCCACTCCGATCCTGCAGTAATCTTAGAATTCTCTGTTTCAACCGTTAAAAATTAAGTCTCGACACGCTAAGAAGTTGTCATAAATCTTTCAATATCATTTCAGGTTCGAGTTTACACACCGAAAAGAATGTTTCAAGAACTGGAATCTGCAAAAGACGACTACATTCGAGCCAACTTCGGCGTACGAAAGGATCAAAAGATTCTTCTTCCAAAGATCGTCGAGTCATTCGCAAAGGACTCCGGACTATGTTCATCTGGCTTAATGGAGATGATTCTCAAGAGCTTGCCTGAATCTCTGAGAAAGAGCGTGAAACGAGCACAGCTCGGGAATCCTCGGAAGAATGTCGAATGGATAGCTCCAAGTTATACTTTCAGGTATCTGATTTCTAAGGAGCTGACGACTTAATTTGCTTGGTTGCATTGTTTTTAGGGATCAACTC
This sequence comes from Cucurbita moschata, assembly GCF_002738365.1. Lineage (NCBI taxonomy): Eukaryota > Viridiplantae > Streptophyta > Magnoliopsida > Cucurbitales > Cucurbitaceae > Cucurbita > Cucurbita moschata. The sequence goes on from NW_019268529.1 coordinate 2,082,840, forward strand.
AGATGCTAAAATTTTTGCGCATTGGATTTGATTTCTCATTTGTACATATAGGAAGTATAAACAAAGGCATCTGAGCTTGAAATTGAAATGTCTATATCTTCTTCCCTTCCATGTTTTGAGCTTCACATTGTTTATCAAATCTGTCATCAATGTTGGAATAGACTTGTATAACATTTTAAATCTTTAACAATTTTGGTCATTAGTATTATCCAATACTTATAAAGGAATTTGAAATGTGAATGTGTAAAAACACGCCGACACAAACTTCATGGTACATCGAGCAACTGTCCTCATCAAGTGTTTTGTACGTGTTTTAGTGGGATGAGAATTGACACTCAGTTAGTAGAGTCAATAGGGTCCGTTTGCATATTTGATCTAAATGGATAGTTATTGGGATGTTATTAAATTAGGAAACAAACAACACAGTACTGAGTGTGGCAGTAGGAGCACTCGTGATCGATTATTTATTTTAAGGACAAAAGTTGAGGATCCTATGTAAAATATATGTTTTAAAAATTCAAATATCTTATGAAGATCTTGGTCAGCTGGAAGATTGGTGAAGTGGGCTTTCTATTTCTCGTCTCTTTTCCATATTACTGTTTTAAATAATACAACTCTTTGAGCCCACAACGTGCTCAATCACTCATCCAAATTTAGGCTATCATCTTTGCGCACAACATGAATATGGCATCAATCAATACACCATATAACCAGTGCATTGAAGAGGAAACGAGTCATAAACAAGATAGGGACAATGAGTAGACATGAGTGTCATAGTGAGGGCAAGCATTGCGAGATGAGTGTCTCGGGTCACTTTCTTTGAAATGGATCTTTCAAGGATAGTACCGGGTAGCATGAGTGTGCCGCTATTGCGCCCTAACTCGAGTGTCAAAGGTTGGATTTTTCACCCGCTCTCCGATATGATATCTATAAATAACATGGCATGGGCACTTAGGGCCAATGCCTTGATAGAATCTAGATGGATGGATGTTCGAGATGTTTCGATGATATGAATGACATGTGGGCCTGTTCTCGATGGCATGACTGAGTGAGTTGCGATGGCCAATGACTCACTATAACTTGGGATGACATGAAAGCATATGAGCCATGTTGATTGGGAACCTAGATGATATTGGATATGACATTGCATTTGAGAGACCTTAGGCCCGAGTAAAGGCGCTCTCGCTTGCTTTCATGTGCACATCTTACCTAAGATTCGTGGCTAGTTTCTATTCACACTTATTTGTAAAGTTATAAAACAAGTTCAGTATTTAATAATATCATCATTTCAAACTTCAATTGTTTATGTTTCTGGCTTCGTTATTTTTTTGTCAAAACCTAACAACAATGAGTATTGATTTACATGTAATTCAATAATGAATTTATATTGGTGTGATACTTGTCCGCTACACTTTGATATTTACGTGAGTGAAGTAAACGTGTAGCATTTACATAATCTATTCATATGATGATTGAGTTATAACATTTTCATAATCTATTTACCTAAGGGTTGCTATTCATATGATGATTGAGTTATAACATTTTCATAATCTATTTACCTAAGGGTTGATATTATACCATATTCGAATAAAATTAGGAAAATGTAAGTATGCTCAGCGCACCTCATTTGAATTTGAAGTGAACTGTTAGACCTTTTGGCCCACGATAATCGTTAATACCTTTAAATTTGTAGTATGATTAGATTAGTAGTTTGGAAACGTTGAAAGATGAGAGAACATAGAAAATTTGGAATAATTTGAAATTTGATTTATAAGACATTATAAGAAGGGTGGAAGTATATTAGACATGGAGAGTGACATTGCAATTCATTAGAACATATTATCAGATTACATTCCAACAAAACAACCTTATTTTTTTCATGGGCTTTAACCACACAGCCTTGTCTCTAATACGGCCTCTCACCGATTCTGTTTCCAGGAGGATTATAGAAACAAATGGTCAGAGTAATCCGTTCTTGCCGACACGTCGCCTGAGCACACCCCACTTCCTTCGTCTTCCGCCAGACCACCTGAGTATAAGCCCCACATTGGCGACCCATCGTGCACGTGTTGCTGGTGTGATTGTAAAACGCCTTCTTTTCAACCCACCGCTCCACTGCCAGACCCGGCGACTGTGCCGGTCGATTCGACCAATCCTGATTCTCGCCGTACCGGAAACGGGTCACGTCAGCGGTGTCGCAGATGTTTTGGTTGCGTTGGAATCGGATGAGGCGACCTGTGAGATTGGCTAGATTTTGGCTCCACTGCAGTGGCTCCACCCCCACCTCCGCCCTTGCCTTGTTGTGAAAATGTAAAAATTCTCTGGCTGCTGCTGAACTCTGCCCTGCGGCTATTTGGAATAGTCCCAAGGCTAGAACTGGCAGTACCCAAGTTGGATTGATGCCCATTTGCTTTTTTTTTTTTTTTTTTTTTTTTTTTTTTTTTTTTTTTTTTTTTTTTT
>NW_019268529.1:2085759-2094802 GCF_002738365.1 Cucurbita moschata
TTTTTTTTTTTTTTTTTTTTTTTTTTTTTTTTTTTTTTTTTTTTTTTTTTTTTTTTTTTTTCGGAATTCAAAGGTGCGAGGGCTTGTGATCTGTGTTGGGAATTTATAGAAAAGGCTGAACGGAAAATAAAAGAAGGGTGGATTGTGAGATAGTACATCCGTTGGAGAGTGAAACAAAACATTGCTTAAGAATATGGAAATTTAAGGACGTTGAGCTCTCGATAGATTGTGAAATCCTACCTGAGCTGTAGAGGGGAACATTATAAGAGTGTAGAAACCTCTACTAGCGTGTAAAGGGGAACATTATAAGAGTGTAGAAACCTCTACTAGCGTGTAAAGGGGAACATTATAAGAGTGTAGAAACCTCTACTAGCGAGGACACTCAGCCCTTGGTGGATTGTGCTCTCCTAGCAAAGTTCCTTGTAAGAGTGGAAACCTCTTCCAACAACCATGCTCGACCCTCAACAAATTGTGAGATCTCACATTAGTTAGAGAGAGGAATATTGTAAAGACGTGAAAACCTCTCATAGCAAGAACTCAGGGCCCTCGATGGATTGTGCTCTGCCAACGAGAATGTTGAGCCTTCTAGTGGATTGTTAAATCGAGACTATTACAAATAGTTTTATTATCTAATTTTTTTAATTGTTAAATCGAGACTATTACAAATAGTTTTATTATCTAATTTTTTTAATTTATCTTGTTTTTACATTTTAAAATGATTTCTAAAATTTTGATTTTGGGTACAATAAATAATTTTGGTTAGTTTTAATAATTTATAGATCTTTTTAAGGTTAATAATGGTCAATTAAACCTAATTAATATGTTATCCTAAAAAAAAGAAGAAGAAAGAAATAGTTAAAAGATTAAAAATGTATTAAATTAATAAAATAATTAGAACTCAGATAGCACAATTGTTAAAATTTTATAAATTTATATGAAAAAATTTTAAGACAAGCTTTATGATAGTAAACAATTTAATTTCTAAATAAAATTTAAATATAGTAGAGGGGAGATGAAATAATCGAATAATTGAACGATAAAGTGTGCCCATAAATTGGGGTTGGCGAACTTGGATCCGTTGAGACGTGTACCATGTGACATGTATTATGGGGACACAAAAGTGTCACGACATAGGTTCCTAGATTCGTTTTAAGTGTCACGATATATGTTCCTAGATTTGTTTTAAGTGTGACTACAAATTTAGCCTAACTCCTTGTCTCCATTCTATCCAATAATTTACTCCTAATTTAATTTGTTAATACATATGTTGTAATAGTAGAATAAAAACAACGTTCACGGGTCAAGTTTAACCAAGCTTATTTGTGTGCTCGCAATTGAAATCCTGAGATATTCGACTAGAGGTCGAGATTCATATGATTTAAGTAGTTCAATTGCAGATAGAAAGATATCGTATAGCAACCTATATTTCATATATATTCTCACATCGCTAGCTACTAAACAATCCAATTCAACTATCTATTTTCGATTTAGGTTCGGGCCGTTGTTAAAAAAAAAAAATTAATTTTTGAAGAAGTTTTATTTATCCACCCTTCATAATTATTTGATACAATCTTAGATAAAAAAATATTAAAAATTTAAAAACAAACACAAATTAATCTATAATCATTCAAAAAATTAATTTATCATCAACCATAAACAAAAATTGTAACCTCCTAACATAATTCAATATTTTCATAGAACTGAAATGAGCCATTGGTAATTTTAAAAATAAGAAACATAGAAAATAGATCCTAAAATTAAAAACATAATAAAAATAATTAATTCAAACAAACTATGCCTAACAAAAAAAAAATATATTTTTTTTGGGATCTTGAAGGATACCATAAACTTAGAACTGTCCAAACATTTTGGGCAAATACTAATTTAATCCAACCAACTCTTATAATTGAGACTTGAGTGGGTTGGAGCGGTGGGTTGAAGGTATATCCTTACTAAAAAAATAAAACATGAGAGAAATAAATATAATAAGATATTCAAAATAACATAGCATTCAAAGGTTTCTTGAGATCCATTTGATTTTTTTTTTTTGAAAAAGCATCTCTCACAACCACAATCTTTTGGCAGTGGGACAACGATTATGCGGTGCTTGTTCTAACGCAGCAAATAAGTTAGCCTTATGAAAATTGAATTTTGCATAGAATCTCAACGTAAGGTGGAACCTCGAATCATGTTTTGAGTGGAAAATGTTCTTGCAAAATGTGAGTGAGAAATGAGTTGAAAATAGTTCTAAAGAAAACATGGTAAATATTAATTGCATTGAAAACACGTGGACGAGAGAGATGACAATAGTTGGTCGAGGAGGTTTAATGACTTCCTTGTCCCACATAGTAAATTTTGAAGCATTTCATAAATCATGGCTCAAGAATCGAGGAAAGATAAAATAGAAGCTAATACTAACTAATTCATCATACATATACTCTAGGTCATATAACATCAATCCAAATCATATAATCAAGCATACACGAGTTTTTCGAGCTCCTATAATGCTTCTAGGGACATTAATAGTGAGTAATTCTTCATCATCATGCATACTCATCAATAAACATTCATAAACATTATACCGAGCCCAACGTAGTCTTCAAATCAATCGAGTCACATTCCATATAGTGAGGAAAGAAGACATGGTGATGTAGCATAAAATAATGACAGATTCAGAGACACATAACAACAGCTCAATGTCATAAACTGAGGGAAGACGTCTGGACACATGAAAAATAGGTGGAGACCTCCAATTAACGCCACAAAGCAGATCCAATTAACGCCTGAAAAACGTCAATGCAGGAGGAAGACAAAAATAAAAGAGAATGGTTGGATTAGGAGCCCAAGATTATGAAGAGTCATTCAGCCTTGTATTAAAACCTACAACAATCAGCATCTACAGGGGTCTACACAAAATAATAAAAGAATAAACTGCTACAAACAAAATAAAGCATAAAAACTGATTGGGCTGTCACTTCTTCACCACTTTGGGAGCGTGCCTCCTTTCATATTTTGGATGGCTTCATGTCGCTCTCCCTAGCGTTACTACGTTCTGCTCGCAGACTTCAAAGCCGATTCAACTTTACAAACATAACGAGCTCCTTCCACTTCGGTCATATGTTTATTTGCATGGTTGTTTAGGTACCACATGGTGGTCTGCACTCGATCTTCTCCGTTTGCGAGGAAGTTTGCCATAACCTTCTCTTTATTGAGAATCAATAAATTGGGTATGTTCTTGGCAAGCATCAACACGGGTTTTTAGTCACGCGTCAATGTGAGGTTTGCATCCTCTTTTTTTTTTTTTTATCTTGTTGCAGCACTCTAATGCATAATACTTTTTTTTTTTACTGAAGTAACACTTGATCATATTCTTGTTCTTTCCAGGGTTGACATCGTCGTGGATTTGTAAGATACTGTCCATCTCCACATTCATGACCATGAGTTCCACTCTGGGTTCAAAGGTGGTTCGACCTTTTGAGCGGATCTATTGGGCAACAAGTCCCATCTCTAGGGTGAATTGCTCTTCTTTTCTTTTTGACTCAAGGGTAAACTTGTTTTTCTTATGCGGTGTGAAATTAGTGTCCTAGGTTGAGACACTACCTCGTAAAACTCTCTCTCTTTGGTGGGGACAGTATGGTGTGTGCTAGTCTACTTGTCATCTATGGGAGGTTAGCTGGTGAACTTTTCCACAGGACCATATTATCACCCAAGGTTGAGGAAATGACCCTATATGCTTGTCAACTACTAAGATTACTCGTGTGATTCCACGTCCTCTCTCAAGATGAATTTGTTGTGAGGTAACCCAATTGAACTGTCAGGTCATACAATCCTAGTCGACTCATGCTAGCTCGATAGTACAAGTACTAGAGTGAAAACTGGATGGTACGAGTATCGGAGTGGAAAGGGTAGCGGAAAGTATGATGATACCTTTAAATTATGACAATATGCATACTACTAATGACCGAGACAACTACTTTTGTCATTCTTGGATGTCATGGAGGTGTACCAGGTTCTTAGGGGCATCTAGGCGATTAAAACCTTATTTTTTTTTCTAGGACATCTAAGACTAACTCCTCGAGCTCTGATCGTCACTCACAATCCTGGGGTGCAAGGTGATAAGGCAATCATAATCCCCAACCTAACGATCCAAACTTTTGTTGAAGAAAGAATCATTTGAATCAAATAAATTAACTCCTCATTCTACAAAATTTGGATCAATCGAGAGAAAAATGCTAGAAATAGATTATCTTTTAGTTCAAAGATGAAGCGAGGTTTAGAACCTTATTCTAAATAGAGAACCCTACGTGATCTAGAAAAAAGTTATGACATTGATTTTATTTTTGAGGCTTCGAAAATCAGATCGGGATTAAAAAGAAGAATGGGAAATCAAATAAAAATAAAAGTAAAATAAAATATAAAATGAAAGTCCACACAATTTAAATCGAAATAAAAACAAACACAAACACGTATAAAATTAAATCCAATTATAAGAGGATGTTGCTTAAAATATTACAAATGAGGAATACAATTATAAAACAAAATACAAAAGACTTTCGAATGTAAAAATGGACTGAGACTCTAGAATGATTCCCTCTGTGACCACACAGCTCTCAAACACTCCACCACCAAAAAAAAAAAAAAAAGGGAAAAATGGTGAGTATAAAAATATTCAGTAAGCAACCTACTTGTAGGTCTCAGCGCATCCATGTCCTAGCAGGTGATTACAGCCTTGACTTTAGGCTCTAGGTGTATTGCTCTTGTTGTAGGCAGTCTTGGGTAGCTAGCCTAGCCTACGCAGCAGTAACCAGTATCCAATGATGAGGAGCTATCTCTATAGACTCCGTACCAGGTGGGGACAACATGGTGAGTGCTAGCCTGCTCGTTATCCATGGGAGGTTAGTTGGCAAACCTATTCCATAGGCCATGAAGTTGCCTTAGGTTGGGGGCGCTATCCCCCGATACGTGTCGGCGTCACTAGCTACCCGCATGATTAACGCCCTACCATAGGACGAATCCTCCCTTCAAGGTAACCACTCACTACCTACATGATCAACGCCCTACCGCAGGACCGATCCATTGGGCAGGATAATCCATCAAACCACCGAGTCACACATCCCTAATCAGCCTCATGCTTAGCTCAACGGTACCATACCGGAGTTGAAAGGGAAATGGGGGTCCTCAAACACTATACCAGTTGCTATTGACCTATAAGGCTACCTTTGTTATTTCTGGATGCCATGGAGGTCTGCTAGGTTCTTTGAGGTGTCTAGGCGATTTAAATCCCATCTCTCGTTTCCAGGACGTTCGGGGTTAGCTCCTCGGGTCAAATTAATCTCTAGGTGCACACAGGTCTAAACCTCTGATCGCTCACGATCCTGAGATACAAGGTCTACTGAAAATGTACTGACCTGGGTCAACATGTAAATCGCACTAGCTGTAGCGCTCTAATCTCAACTAAGTTCTCTCATGCATGCTTTGCTAGGGAGATATTCTTATCGATCGCCTAAGCACGTCATCCACACTTCAAACTTTATCTTAGTCATATCTAGGAACTTAGGAGGCTTATTCTGACTCAAGGCTGCTCTATTTTGATTCATCGAGTCTTTCTTAGCTAGGGCGCACTAGGGTCTAGACCCTCTAACTATTGCTCATGATCTTAAGGCGCTCAGTCTATTGGAGGCGTTTTGACCTAGGTCATCGCTAACCAACTTAACTCTAACGCCCTAGCTTCGTGCAAATAGACATGCCCTATAGGGAGAACACACTATTTCATGCACTCATACAAGAAAGCAAGCTCAATAGGAAGATAACATCTATCAATCACCCGGATCACAGATCACACAATAGCTCATCCTCCTTTCTAACACAACGGAAAGCATATAAAACATCACTCATCACAAATCTCATCATAGGGGCATTTTTGTAATTTCCTACCTCTTGCATACCACACTCATCCATATTGTCCAACTTGTATTCTAGTCATGCAATTTTCTTTCTAACCTTTCCTAATACATAAAACAACATGGTTCTCAAAAATCTCAATTTCGGGGCATAACAGTAATTTTACCATAACATACCTATCGTACATACTCATTCAAAAATGTTCTTATGAACTCCTTAACATGAATTATCTAACCACCTAAGATAAGGAATGTTAGCATGTTAGCACATCCTAGCGATCGTACAAGTGCTACTTGCCGAAAGTCCATGTGGTTACTTACATCGATAGCGCGTACCTTCCTAAACTAGCTTTTCCACATGTTAAGAGCTCCAAATATCTGAAATCTCTCACGTACGTGGTGTCAGCTCCACATTTAACTCATTCGTCCAAATTTCAAGATTTCCAAACCATTTTTTTATTCTTTTCTATTTTCTTTGATTTTCATAACTTTCTCTACACAACTCGAATTAACTTAGTTTTTTCACGGCAATTGTAGACTTTTATACCATCTTTACTAGGGTATTTTTCTCATAATTTTTTTATCAATCACAACAACAAATAATCGAGTCCAAAGATCATCAAAAACTAAAACTTAAAGAAAAAAAAAATCAGCTTCTTGACGTTCATCCAGAATTTAACTTTTTGGTCCGAATCAACTCCGGCTTCCTTCAAAAAACTTAGTGCAAAATTCCTCCAATATCAACATACTAAATATTCAAAACTTAATTCTAAGAAAAGCTCTCGAATTTGAAGAAAAATCGGAATTTAAGAATTCAAAAATCATACCCAAATTTGTTCACTTTGTCATGGTTAACACACGCAGAGTCGTAAATTGAACAAAATGGTGAAATTTAGAAACAAATTTGGTTGAAATCCTAAGCAGCAAGGTGAGTGAGGCAAGAAAGGTAGTTGTCCTCCTGCACGACAACATTTTGAAAAGATGGTGAAGGAGACAACATGTCTATCAACTAGAAAGTGCTTCACAAAGTTCACAAAAGAAAGTAAACCGAGATGGTAGTGATCACAAAGAGAAGAGATATCTATTCCATAAAGTGATCAAAAGTGCAATAGCCTATATATATCCACATGGATACAAGTGATTGAACAACCAATGCAACTGATATGGAGTTCTAATAAACCAATATTGTAATCATAGGGTCCTTATTCATTTAGAATATGCTCAACGCATATTCTAAAGCAATTACAATATGCCCAAGCCTCTCCTCTTAACATTCGAAACATGCATGCAACCAAAACAACGTCAAAGATCTAGACTCCATTGTGATCCACATGGTTAAGTTTGAACAAGATGTCATGGTCATATTTGTTCAGACGTGTTGTTTGTGGTCGCATACCCATGTCATGCCAAACCTTTTTACTTGCTTTCATATTGTATTATTATACTATTATATTTTCTGTGTGCATGACCATTTGGCAAAATCATGTCTACTTTCCTGGACATTTAATTACCTCGAAATGTATCACAGCAGCCAAGTAGTCATCAAATCTCTCCCACCAACTATTGTAATCTCTTTTCCCTACATGTTTCTAATGCAATTGATCTTTAAACTTGGTTTCAACTATTTTTCTCGCCCATATTTTATAAAATATTTTCTTTCAAAACATGAAGAGACTCGAGCATGCTTTCGAATTGTCTAATACGATTTTACACAGCTGACTTGTTCACTAGGTGAGAACAATTGCAGCACAATAGCCATCCCATTATCTAAAAGAGTGCGATTGTGATATCGGACTCGAGTGTTACACAGTATATTTTTTAAAGTAGCCAAATTATAAAAAGTATCAGTGAAATTTATTTTTATTTCATTAATTATTGGAAAATTTGTAATATTAGAATTGACCTCTCATAAAGTTTCAAAATTATTGGAAAATTTGAAATATTTTAGAGTATTGGACGAAATGTTCACGACTAAAGAACAATTCTTTCATGTGTAATCAAGACAAGCATTCTAGTCACTACTATAATATTTTAAAATTTATAAGCCTTAGAACTCAAGCTCCGTTTTTATTTTTTGTCCACCTTTGCTGCTTCATTGGATTTTAGGCGAGGTTCTCCTCTGCCGATCAAATACAAATCATTTGAATCGTTCGACTTTGCCTCTATACTAGATCCAAGTCTTTCAAATGTAATGTCGCATCTCATCTTGCCATCATGATTCTCAACAATATGGTTCATGCTTTGTGCTCTCATCTCAAGTCTGGGATGTCATCGGACTTTACTACTTGCTTAGACACACTTATCAAGAATCAAGCTATGAGTTAATCTTATCGTTGAGACACCTCAAACATCCATTCATCTGAGTACTATCGAGTCATGAACCCTTCTATGTCCATGCTGAGTCATTTATGAATACGTACTAGAGAGTGGCCCTATATACCAACCTCTAACTAAATGGGTAGAGCACTAGTTTGGCACACTCCAGGTCATCTAACATTGTCATAGAAAAACTCATTTTCAGAGAAAGACACAAGACGCTCTTCTTACAATATTTGGTCACACAATAACACACGTATGTGCCATGGGATAGCTCACATAAGCCACAAGGCCTAGTGGTGGTGTAGAGCTAACATATTAGTACTAAAATTTTCAAAGTCGAGAGATAACTTGTAGTTGTCTTACTTTTTTTAATATCAATTTATACTTTAGTAATTAAATTTTTCCAAGTTGAGATAACTTGACATTAATAAATACTTTTTCTAAATTTTCGACTACTCATTTCATTTCAAACATTTTATTTAGAAATGTCTTATTTAAAATTTGTGTTTGAATTTGTTAGTTTTTCAAATCAAAATGAAGGGTATGAATGTAATTTAGGGATGCACACAATAATTATGCTCCACACCGGTTTCTCACTGAACGGGATTTTTTAGGATATTTATTAACCGCCCGATCCGTACCGTTCGAAACTGTTCTAGGTATCAGAACAGATCGTCGTCGCAATTTACTGTAACGGCACGTGTCAGTAAATGAATGGGGCAGTGGGCCATCCCGATTCTCATAACGGCGCCGTCAAATATCCCCGTTTACAAAGTCCCCCGTCATTTTCCAAAACGGGGTCCGGTGGGGGGGGGGGGGGGGGG
>NW_019268529.1:2094961-2107926 GCF_002738365.1 Cucurbita moschata
GGGGGGGGGGGGGGGGGGGGGGGGGGGGGGGGGGGGGGGGGGGGGGGGGGGGGGGTCCGAGTTCTAGCCAAATTTACGATAAAGAAAAAAAAATAATATATTTTTTAATTCAAGCGGAATTATAAATCTATTAAATAAGACATTAGAGAGAATTTACTAAATAAATATAGTCAGAGATATTACAATTTTTAAAATTTAGGGAAAATAAAAAGGCAATTCCGAAGGGTTGAAAGGAAAGGTCGTCATCAGTCTCACCATCAGCATCACCGTCTGAGAGACAGTCACTCACACACGCAGTCTCTTTCTCTCTCTCTCTCTCTCTCCATCTCCATCTCCGGCTCTCTTCCACTCTCTCTGTTTTTCGTACTCTTGAGCCACCAAAATCACACCAACCAATTCTAAGACGCATCACAAATTCAGATGGTGAGGAAATGTAGAGCAGTTGCAGAGATTGCAGTCATGGAGGTGGACGTCAGGAGGACTACCAGACCTCCACCTGATTTGGAGGATGTACCGCATTCCTCCACCAACACTTCCGCTAACAAGAGGCAGATCACCGCTGGAACTGACTTTCACTTCACCACCGCTACGACGTCGTTTGTCAAGCTCCCGAGACGGAGACGCCGCCTTGTTTTGCCGCTGGAGAGTTCTCTCCGGCAGCCGAGCACGACGTCCACGGAGGAGAGGAGCTCTACTAGTCCTATCTCCGATGACGATGCGTCCGCTTTTTGCTGCTCAAGTAACGGTTGCAGTGAGGTTGTTGAGGAGAGTAGCAAGTTTGTAGATCTGGAGGTGACACTTTTGAACTCTAAATAGATTTGGAGTTGTTTGTTTTGTTTGTTTTTGTGAATTCTGAAGTTTTCTATATTTTTTTTTATTTCATTTTGTGTTTTTGAAAATTTTGTTGTTCATAATACTTTTTGCAGGATGAGGAAAAAGATGAACATGGAATCGCGTACAAATCTTGCAGAGAAAGGTTTTTAATATCGCACGAACTTCTTAATTTCCTACTGATAATCTCGATCTGTTTTTTTTTTTTTTTTTTTTTTTTTTTTGAATTCAAAATCGAAGGAAGAGTGTTTAGAAACGTACTTGACCTCCATTAAACTAATTAATGAATTGTTTCCGTTTGTGAATTTAATTCCTCTCTCCTCCTCTCCCTCTCCCTCTCTCTTTCGTTCATAAATACACAGTTCGCGATTACAGTCGCAGAAATCTTCTTCACACTCCATTCTTCTTTTTCGTCTTCTTGCAGGAGAGAAACGACTCCGTCTAGCCATTTCCAATCAACGATGTCCAGCGATATGGAGTCTCTGGCAATGAAAACCAAGGCAACTTCCGGCAATGGATCTTCGTCGTCGTCAATGAAGAAGCCAGCGGAATCGGAGCTCGAAGAATTCTTCACCGCCGCCGAGAAAAAAATCCAGAAACGTTTCGCAGAGAAGTAAGTTAAACGGAGCCGCCCTAGGTTCTTCAATTTTTGTTCTATCTACGAAGAAATTAACAGAGTTTGAAAAGGAATTATGATCACAATTGCAGGTATAATTACGACATTGTTGAGGACGTTCCGTTGGAAGGACGTTACGAATGGATTCGATTAAAGCCATAAAAGAGAAAACAAACTGAAGAACACCATTCCGTGAACACTCATATTTTAGCTTAATCCTCCATAATTAGTACGTACTAATCATCATTCAATTCTACCTTTCTTTGTAGACTTCCTTCTCCTCCTTGTCTCTGCTTGCTTCAAATTTTGTACAGTTAGCGTTTGCACAATCATCGTGTAAAAGTAGAAACCCAAGTTAATTTGTTGTTCGTACGATTGTTCAGAGGGAAGAAAAAAAAAAAAACTGTAAATTCGTTAGAGAATCAGGAAGAACAGCACAAAAAAAGATTCTTAGTACGATTCCCAGTCTGAAAATTCGTCCTGATTTCATTTATTTCTAATTTAAATTTGACACATTAGAAACTCCCCTTTCATTCGTCCTTCTGCTTACATAATTTTGTTTCTTATGCTCTTTCTTCTTCTCTTCATTTCATGTTCTTTTGTATTCTATCTTGGCCATGCACATACTGTTTAAGAAACAAAAACAAAAATCTGTCTGTCTGTTATACTGTATATACGTAATCAATGTGTAGAGGTCGGGGCGGTACTGGTACTGGTACTGGTCCTGGTCCTGGTTGATTCCATTATTGTGAGTTTAATTTATTTTGTTTTCTTTTTTATATATATTATTATTATTATTATTTTGAGTGGCAAGGTTTGGTGGCATGGGGGTGTAGGGATAGCTATATGTAAAAAGAGAAGGATAAAGTTGCACATGGAATTAGATTCCCTGATATGGGCGGGCCGATGTGGGAGACGAAACAAAAATCGGACGCCTTTCTTCTTTTTTTAAATAATAAGAAATTAGTTTTATTTGTTTATTTATTTATTTACCAAAAAGAAAAGAAAAAAGTGTTGCTTTCTGTTGCATTTGTTATGATTGCAAGGACGGTGAGTTCTTCATATCTGCTGCAGGTTTCATGTAATTCCGTCCCAAACAAAGTGCGCCGGTGAGTTCTTCAGGGTATGATCTGCTGCAGGTTTCATGTAATTCCGTCCCAAACAAAGTGCGCCTCCCCTTAATTGGGCTCGACTCCTTTTTTTTGGAGTCATTTGTTCGTTATTTGAGCATTTACCAATCTATTTGCACGACTAAATTTAGGACATGACTTTAATATCATGATACCATATCTCGACTCCTAAAGGAGTCTTAGTCATTTTTCACTGCCTTCGAGGAGGCTTGACTCCTCTTCTTTTGGAGTCCTTTGTTCGATATTTGAGAATTTGCCAATCTATTGGCATGACGAAGTTAGGGCATAGCTCTGATACCATGTTAGATGAATACAGACTCTCCACAATGGAGAGGTTGAGCTTCCCCATGATCATTCCCTAAATTAGTATACGTGGGACTTTTATCATCCAACAACTCTCCTGGACTTTCATCATCCAACACATCCCCTCTCCACCAAATGGTATGATATTTAGCCTAAATTGGGGGACGTGGACATTCATCATCCACCCATCACTACATTTCAATAATTCATTTGATTTTGCTTTACACAACAAAACGGATATTAAAATTAAAATTGGAAGCATGGAAATGAGGTATATAATTATATAGTTGCTTAGGGATTTCGTCCCCTTGCAGACGGGTACGGAGGACATATCCAACGCCAATAACTAACTCTCTAACAAACCAGCACCGTCCGTCAATCCCACCGCGTCCAACATAAGAACAACAACGAAATTTCGTTTTCTATTTCAGAGGTGGACCTACTTCTTCTGATTGATTTTCTCCATTTGGGTTCCCCTCTCACGCATTGTTTGTTGCACAATCGCGATGCTTAACGGCCATGGATGGTTGATCTTCTCCAAGCCAAATGGAGTATGAGGGCACTGGTAAAAACGCCGTATCCTTGAGATCTTCTGTGGCCGCGGTGCTCGAGGTGGAGGACGACGACGGGGACATGACGCTTGCTCAGTTGTCCAGGAACCCCCGGGACAGGCTTGCTTCCTCCTCGGTCTGTATTCCTTTCTCGATATGAACTGAACGGAATCATTTTGATCGTTCTGAGATTTAATTTCTGGCTATGATCCTCTTTTTCATCAAGATTAACAATAGGTGATACGCATTGGTCCTAGGGTAAAACGCGGAAGCAAATGGAGGACAATCCGATGCTTCAGAAGGTTAAACAGAGACTTGCGGATTGGAAAACTAGCCATGTGAGACTCCGTTTGTTTTTCGTGTTTCATTTCCTTTATATGTATTAGGAGGGAGATAAATTATCTGAAACATTCTTGTATGCATTACCTCTCTGGAGATGTCTTATCTGAAGAAATCTGATTTTATCTAATCTTGGAATCAAATTGGAATTCTAAGACGTGAATAGAGTTGTCGAGTAAAAATAGAATGATGATGATCGCTGAACACTTCAGGACATGAAGAGGGGAGATTCATTTCTTCCGAATGTTTATGATGTAGTTTTATGTCGGTTAATGGAGCTAGAATTTTTTTTTTCTCATGGTGTTCTGTTTTCCCCATATTAATTATTACTGGTTTGTACAATGGAATGTTCTGTATCATGGATGATATAAGAAAGATCAAAATAATGACTGGAGCATATCACTGAATTGCATTGTGAACCTGTTTGATACTCTCTCCTCTGTTCTGTTGCAACTTGTGATCATTATAATTAGTGTTGGACTTTGAGGATCCCACTGATACAAAATTCTTGTGGATGCTTGAGCAGGCTGTAACGGGTCCTGGAGGGAAGTTTATGAGGTAGGTGGATAATGGCCTATGTTTTGTGACAGTTCAATTTGGTGTAATGCACGCATAATTGTCCATGCATCCACATAACACAACTATCATTTAATGTTCTTGTTTTTCAAGCTTTGAGCAAAATAAGGCAGCATATGAGGAGCAATGCTCACCTGGGGAATTTAAGTCGTCCGCTGTGATGCGAGCACTTGAGGTTCGATCAAAATTGGAACAGGAATTTCCTAGCTTCGTGAAGTCATTGGTCAGATCACATGTTGCTAGCTGTTTTTGGATGGTAGGCTTAGTAAAAAATACACGGTTTTAAGTTAAATTCTATAGTTAGTAAAGTAATTTTGTGCGTTTATTGTTAAATAACAGGGACTTCCTGCGGTATTCTGCAAGTCATACTTGCCAGTAAGAGATAGTACAATGATCCTGGAAAATGAAGCTGGGAGACAATTTCAAGTAAAATATATCGCACATAAGACGGGGTTGAGTGCTGGATGGAGACAATTTTCTGCTGCACACAAGTTACTTGAGGGTGATGTTCTTGTCTTTCAACTGGTAGCGCCCACAAAATTTAAGGTAATATCTTGGATTTTTTCATTATATAGCGTATGATGTTCATCAACTTGTTGAACTGTGTGTTAAAAAACAGAATAAAACACATCAACTATATTAATCAGATAGATAGACAGGATGACTAATTTGGACCTCAAAATTCAGTCCATATTGTAGACGATAATTTTTTTTGGTTTAACCAGATTTGGGAATGAACGGATGGTAACTCCTTTTTGAGAAGTTAATCATTTGAATGTCACTTCATGTGTGAACTCCTTTATTTTGTTGGACCAGAGATATCAACGTTTTATCATGCGTTTAATATGAATATTGAGATGAGAAAACTACAGTGCTAGGTTCGAGTAGCAGACTTCTTCCCGGAGATCCATATCAAATTTGAGTTAATTTTTGGGATATTTGTTAGTAACATTCATCTAGAATCAATCATCTTCATCATACCCTGGCAAAAACATTCTGGGTCTTAATCAACTTTTTAAATCTTCAAGTTTTAGGCCTTGGTTTTTTATTGAAAGGCTAACAGAAGAGCCAGGTAAGTCTAATATACTACTATCTAGTTTTGGAAACTAAAAAATTATTTTCAAAAACTTGTTTTTCTTTTGGGACTTGGCTAAAAATTCAAATTTTCTCTTAAAAGAAGAGAAGTGATAAGAAAAATTAAATATCGAATGATTATCAAGTTCTGCCTTAAGATTTCTTTAACAATTAATATTATAGTTCTACAAAAGTCCTAAGACGGTTGCAGTTGAAAATTCCTTTTCTGATTAGATTTCACTTATTTTTCTTTTCTCACTGTTTAAAATTCGATTCTGAACTACATTTGTTATGGCTTATGAGCCCAGAATCAAACACAATTAGACTTGAACTGAATTGAGTAAACTTTTTCCACAGCAAGTGGACATTTCGAAGTGTTTTAGCGTGCTTTTTTTTGGGTATTAATGACCAATGTCTTATTTGTTGCCTCCCAATAATTTACTTCTACCGTAGGTTTATGTTATAAGGACATGTGATGTGACAGAAATGGATGGTACCCTTGGCCTACTAAACTTGGAGTCTCATACTAAACAAAGTGATGCAGGTAAGCCCATTAGCTGATACTCTGTTATACCATTTTCAAATTTGTATATGTTCAATTCCCAATTCTCTTGAACATTTGTCGACTACAGGAAAAGATACTGAAAATAAGGGAGACGCGGCTGGCGACATTTCGATCAAGAAACGAGCAAAGTCTGCTGTACCCGACACGACTGAAAGGCTGAGAAATCCAAGCCCGTTGAGGTCAAGACCAAGGCAGCAGGTAGCAGCAGAGCATTCTGAACATACCAGTGAAGAGGTTGTCTCAGAAATAGTGGAGGTTTTCAGCTTCTATCAGCCTGCGGTTCCATTTAAGAAAGTCAAAAGCTTCGAGGACTTCAACATTGTAATCGATGGGATATCGATAAATGCAGAACTGCCAAGAGACCTGCGGAAGAGGTATTATAAACTTTGCTGCAGTCAGGACATGTTTCTCCATGAAAATCTCATCCCAGGCATGAACCGCAACTTAGTCACCGGAGTTATTTCCGAAACAATAACCATCGCCAACGCCATTAAAGCTTGCGACCTCTCTACTTCACGGGAGGAGTTTTCTACATGGGACAAAACCCTCCGAGCCTTTCAGCTCTTCGGTATGAATGTTGGGTTCTTACGTAATCGTCTCCATAGGCTGGCGAATCTTGCTTATGAGTCGGAGAATGCGTTGGATGTAAGAACGCTGGTAGATGCTAAAAATGACCAAGTGCATGTGCATGATGAAATCAGAAACATTGAGACGAAGCTTGTTGAGTTGAAGGAAGCTTGTGATAAATTTGGAGCTGCCATTGATGGCTTAGAGTCAAAAGCTGAGGTGTACAAGTCCAAGTTCCTGGAAGAAGTTTCTGCTCCATGGTAATATAACCCATCATATTTGTTTACATTTTTTTATTTCTTTTTCTTTTTTTGGATTCTTAAATAATGCTTTGTGCTTCTTTTTATTTAACCAACAAGAATCTTTGCTACCGTGGAAATGGCTTCTGAAAACGTCTAGTCTGAAAAATAGCCTTTTTAAATGCATGGCTTGTATTGCATTGTATTGTATTGTATAATTAAGCTTTCCAAAACTGTGTCAAGATTTAGAGAAACAGGGGGGCTTTGATGTATATTTTACAGCCAAGGGGCTTACATATTGATATGAACACAAAAGAATTCCCACTAATTTACCACTTTTCTTGTTTGCTTAACATGTTTGATGCATGTAGTCTTAAAATGATATCACTCTATACGATATTTTGGATAAAAATGTTTAAAATAACGTATAATCGGAGGTTATTTAACTAGGTGAATAACTATAGTGATATATAGCTTACAAACTATTACGTGTTCTTGCCTATCAAACTCATTGGAATAATATTTTTCAACGTGATTGGACCAAAATATAACTCGATGCATAATCTACCAAGCAATCCCTTGCCAATGATGTTTGTATTTTCTCATCTTCGGTGAGTGGAGTATTAAAAGTATATAGTAAATGGCCCCAAACAAAAAGTATTCAAAATGCATAAATGCATACATGAAATGTAATATAATGTCATGAAGATCTTCATAGCTAAAGTGTGTGTATAAATCAAGGATAATTGACATACAACCTCCGCTAAGAGTTCATGGGTTTGAATCCTCTGCTTCCAAATGCTGTTGAACTAAAATATAAATAACTAAATATTACATATCTAATATTAATTATTATAACAACGCGAATTAAATCTATGTAATATAGAAGATCAGCCAAAATTTCATACAACAACAATATACACATTCGATCTCGTGTTTGAGAATGTGGCAGCAAATGTACCCTAAATAAAATTTTCATTACATTCCTTTCCCTTCGAGAGCCTTGGTAGTTAGTTCGCCCCTAACCACTTTTGCAAACACTTCAACTTGAGTTAAGCAACAACCTCACTCAATGAAGCATTTAGTAGATATTTTGCAGATAGATTAAGAAGTTAATTTTTTGTTTGATTGAAGCTTTATTTTTGTTTGCTACCATTTTTTGTATTTCCATCTCTCAACTAATTTCGTCAAAATGATATTTATCCCATCGGAACTTTCCTCGAACCTCGAAAGGGTTTTCGTATATATTTCTCAGCTTCCCCTTTATTGTACTGTGCCAGTCATTAGCATTACACAAAATTCAAACTAAAAATAACAAAATATATTCAATAACTCTGAAGTTTAAAATCTTACATTTAGAAACATACGAACAATAATATAGTTGGCATGTCTCTTATTCTCACAACTGTACTTACCATAGTCAGCCTCGCAGGGATGGATACACATTCTGCTAAGAATTTGATCTCTAGAATCCATATGTCGTTCTCCTCATCATTCTAACGAACTCATCAGCATTCACTTCACCATCACCTGCATATTAACAAATCCAACTTAACTGCTTTCCTTCCATGATGACAATAGACCTCCTATAATGAATTTTTACAATACAAGGAATAAGAGGAACCGTCTATGATTAATGTGTATAATAGAAAGGGTAAAGGGGAAATTAAGTGAAAGTTAGTGAGCATGGGAATTGTGCTGGTTTGTATAGCTAATCTAGTAGGTAGAGTCTGTTATCTTGGGAATAGTGGAGCGCTTTTGGGAGAGACAAGCCCTTTTGAATTTCCCAAGAGTTCGTATGGGGACATTGTCACATATATCTCTACTTTCACATAAATAATATTCCTCTCTGCCTATCAAATTGGTATCATAGCTTCTTCACTCTAAGAAAGGGTAAGACATTGATGCAAAAACAACTGGAAGAGAAGGTTGAATGAGTTCAAAAAGGAGCTATTAAGAGATCACAAGATTGGAGATTCGATAGAACACGTGTTGCTATATATTGAGAGAGTTTTCAGTAGGAAATCAACAAACCATGACTGCTCTAATGTCAGCACAAGTCGGAGGGTAGAGTGTTGTTATCGAGTCTATGGTAGAATATTCATTGCAGAAAAAGGCTTGATCAGGTGACAGTGAAAGAACGATTTCTGAGGGTATTCATGGAACAGGAGAAGTTTCAAAAATCCCAAAGGAGAAGCCAGATCAACATAAATTTAAGGTAGAGATTGATTTTCTCCAAAGATGATCCCGACGGATGGCTAATTCGAGCCAAAAGGTATTTTGAAATTCATAAGTTGATCGAACCTGAGAAACTTGCCGCTTTTGTGATAGGTTTTGAGGGCATAGCCTTGGATTGGTACTAGTGAGTACAAAAACATTGACCATTGACAGTGGTAAAATTTTAATTCACGGTTGTTCAAGCATTTTTTATCATCCAAAAGGGATGGTTGTGCGAATGGTTCTTGACAGAGAAGCAAATGTGCACGGTGGATGAGTATTGGGAGGAGCTTGAAAGGTTGTCGGCCTCGTTAAACAACCTTGATGAGGTCATGGAGGATACTTTCAGAAATGGCATGTGAAGATTGTAATTGGATCCTTGAACCAGGAAAATTTTTAGGCATTCGTCCTACTGGAGACACGAGTACATGGAAAATTCCAGTTCAATTTTAGCCCTACACAGATGAAGATGCTTCTTGGGAACCTATGAGTAGAATTCAGCATCAATTCCCTCGGTTTGACCTTGGGTACAAGGTCTCGTTTGGCCCTGATGGTAATGTTCAAACTCCTATAATGAATGTTTAACCTAGAATGAATAAAAGGAAACCACCTATCGTCAATGTTTAAAATAGAAAGAGTAAAAGTGGAAGTCAAGTGAAAGTTAGTTCGGATGGAAATCGTACGGGTTTATATCGGCTAGTAAGTGCTTTTAGGCGAAAACAACTCTCTAGAATTGACCGTGTTAGTGTAGTGGCATTGCCACCTGTCTCTACTTCAACATAAATATGATTATCAGATACCTATTAGATGAGCATACATAACCA
Organism: Cucurbita moschata; assembly: GCF_002738365.1. Lineage (NCBI taxonomy): Eukaryota > Viridiplantae > Streptophyta > Magnoliopsida > Cucurbitales > Cucurbitaceae > Cucurbita > Cucurbita moschata. Next base: position 2,104,794 of record NW_019268529.1, read on the forward strand.
AGTCCATATCTAAAAACCTAAAAAATGAGAACATAGTAACCATAATAAGTAGATACACTACGAGAAGCCTAGAGATATGTGAATAAAAAAAGACACAATGTGAACATATTTAAAAAATTATATGAGGAAGGTCAATAAAGACTAAATTGTTTTTAGAAAAATTAACAATAAACTAACAGAAGGAACTAATTTTAAGCATTATTGAGAGTACATAGACTAAAATTGAACATTTGAAATTACAAAGACAAAAATTGAATGAAACCCAAAATTTAAGGACTAAAATGGTATTTTTAGCTATTGGTAATTGAAGACAAAATAATATCAAAAGTTGATACATAACACCAAAAAACAAAATTGTTTTGGGCACATGAAAACGATAAAATCTTGAAAGTAAACCTCAAAAGAAAATGTGTTTAAAAATAAAGGTGACTTACGATCTCGGTCTGCCTCTTCAATCATATCTTGAATATCTTTGTCGGTGAAGGCCTCACCCAGCTCCTTTGCTATACGCTTGATGTCATCTCCAGATATCTTCCCCTAAATTCAGGGAAAATAATATGAAAATGTAAGGGCAATTCGGTTATAGTTACAAAATGTTTGAATAACTAAAGACAGGAAGCATAAAATGTGGTAGCAAATTAGATTCTTCAAAATTCTCTTAGCAAATTTTAAATGTGAAACTGCATATACTTTTTCTCAGTAACAACGCCTACATTAAAAATAAATAATAAGTAAATTTATAGTTCACTTCTTTTAGAAAGCATAGCCATCTGGATCCCTATCATCTAAAAGATCAAGACCTCACATTGTTATCATGGTCAATAATGTGAAATGCTTTCATAAGTTCCTCCTTAGTGTCTCTCTCTCCAATTTTTGCTGTCATCATGTATTCAAATTCATCATAATCAATGGCACCACTTCCATCCTTGTCTACATCTGCAATCATTTGTCTGATTTGCTGGAATGGGCAACAAGAAATCAATCTAATGTTAATCAGCAATATAGTCGTCACATGATTGAATCTTTAAGTCAGATCAAAGTATTAGATTATTGATATTCAAACAAGTTCCTGCATTTAATTGTTAATTTTTATAATTGTACTTTCCAATTAAGGGTATTATATGAAGGAAGCCTAAAATAAAAGACATACAGAATTATGAAAGAGCATGAAAGGTAACTAAAAGCTTGTCGCAATTATTAAGTCCATTATGGTGAGGGAGAGGGCTGGCTAAAGCAAAAGGAAAGAAAAAGTTGGAGAGTTAAGGAACCTCAAGTGTGGGGTTAAATTAGGACAGGAAGAAGGAATTGTTGGATGTCTGGGATGTATAGGGTTCTCAATGGAAGATTTGTTTTGGAATGCCAAGGGGCAGGGAGAAAAGGAAGTTGGTAAAAGAGTTGTTATGGAAGCGTTTTGATATTGCTATTTTGGTGGAAACTGAACGTGAGAAGTACTTCTGCCAGTTTGTTAGAGTCATTGGGACGACAGACATGGGAAGCGAGGGGCTAGAGTCCGATGAGGGCATTTTGGTGTTATAGGATGGTTAAGCTATTAAGGATTCTCAGGTGGTGAGAGGTGTTTTAACTATTCTAGTGGCTTTTGAGTTTCCTAACTTGGGGGTGGGTTGGGTCACGGCAGTGAGAAGGCACTTTGGGAGAATTTGGGTGGTCTTTTGGGGCTTGCAAGGGGTTCTAGAGTGAGTCTACCAGGGGACTTTAATGTGACTAGATATCCTTATGAAAATCTAACAGGAGGAGAGTAATGAGATCTATGACACATTTTAACAGGCTCATTAAGATTGCGATCTTATAGACCCTGTTGGCAAATGGAAAACTTACAAGATTTGGATGAGTGAAGGAGAGGTTAATTGTAGGTTGACAGGTTTCAGTTTTCCAACGCTTGGGTGGAGATTTTCCCGAATCCTAGATGGGCTAGGGCCAAGGTTTACTTCCAATCATTGGCCTGTTGGTCTTAACTCTGTAGTAATGCATCGGGTATGAGTCCATTTAGGTTTTGACATAATGTGGTTGTCCCAACCCTCTTTTAAGGCTTCCTTGTCCTCGTGGTGGGATGTGAGGGTTGATAGAAGATGGGAAGATTTTCGCTTCCTTGGAAAATTGAGAAGTCTTAAGAATGGCCTTCAAGAGTGGAATTGCAGTTCTGAGGATTTTAGGAGAAGAAAATCAGAGATTGTGGAAAAAAATCAGGTTCTTGATGGGTTGGAGGAGGGAGGGTTTTGACTAAGGACAATAGAGGAACAAGCTTAGTTGAAGGGGGATTTCGAGATTATTATTCGAAGGGAGGATACTAGCTTAAGACAAAAGGGTAAGGTGCAATGGGCGAAGGATGTAGACAATAACACATCTTTCTTACACAATTACGCTCGAGGAAGGAGGAACAAGAATAAGATTGACTTCTTGAAGAATTAGTGTAGAGGTTCCAAGGGATAATAGTGATATTGAGGAGGAGCATATTTGTTGAGACTTTCTTCGGGTTCACCGAGTTTTAATGAAGATTCCCGAAGGTGGTCCCTTGAACCTTCTGGCACCTTTTCAGTTTAATCTTTGAATATTATTTGGCTTCAGCATCATCTATGGACAAAATTTTACTGGCAGCTATATGGAAATCTAAAAGTCAAAAGAAAACCAGTATCTTTATGTGGATTTTGATCAATGGGAGTCGTAATTCTTTGGATGTTTTCCAAAGAAAGTTTCCTCTTCATAGCTTGCTGCCTTCAGTTTTCTTTCTATGTTTTTCAGAGGAGAAACGCTCAATCACATTCTCTTTGTTTGTTCTTTCTCGAGCTCATGCTGGTTCAAGCTTATTGGGACTTTCAATATCCGGCGGGTTTTCTCTAATAGTATGAAGAAAAAATATTCATCAACTTCTTATTGGTCCTCTGATGAGTCAAAAAACCAAGCTTCTGAGGGAATGCGGTTAAGGCTATTCTTTCAGAACTGTAGTGGGAAGGGAATCAGAGGTTTTCTCAAAGTTCACATCTTTCTTGGCTTGACAGATTTGATTCAGCTCATTTAAAGTTATCACCGTGGTGCTCCCTTTCTAAGTCTTTTTCTGGACTCTTCTGGGAGGATTTTTTTTTTTTTTTTTTTTTTTTTTTTTTTTTTTTTTTTTTTT
>NW_019268529.1:2108374-2118903 GCF_002738365.1 Cucurbita moschata
TTTTTTTTTTTTTTTTTTTTTTTTTTTTTTTTTTTTTTTTTTTTTTTAAAGCAACAATTTCATTGATGATTCAAATTTACAAAATGGATGTAATACCCATGATGTTTACAAAAGAACTTTGCAATTTACAATGGAGGTATAGCTATATGAAGTAAAAATATTAGACAGTTACACTAAGATATAGCTTGGTAAACATCATTGTCGAAGAGTTTTGTATAAGTTTGTGTCCTTTCCGTGAATATTTTGTCTTTCATTTCTTTCTCTCCATAGGTTCCAAACGAAAACCATGATGAGGCTTTTCCATAGTAGGACTTTTACATTCTTGAAGGGATGGTACATTAAGGTGATGTCCAATAGATCCTTTACCTCCCAAGTTAATGTGAGATGCCATTCAAATATATTGAGAATCGTAGTTTAGAAATTCATAATGTATGTGCATTGCATAAATAAGTGGTTCTGTGATTCGTTTCCTTTCTGACATAATGGACACCAATTTGGAAATAGAGTTATGTAGGGCATCCTTCTTTTAAGATTTTCTCTTGTGCTAATATGGTTTTACGCACTATTTTCCAAAGGAAGAACTTCATCTTTTTAGGATAATTTTCTTTCCGTACTTAGCACGATATTTATCAAACTTGGGATGCATTTATTTCAACTATTTAGTGTTGTCTTTATCTCTTTAGTTTTAGTTTTTTTTTTTTTTTTTTTTTTCTTGGAGTCCTTTTTTGTAGTTAGTATATATCAGACTCCTGTATCTTTTGGACTTGTTTTTTGTATGTCCTTCATTCTTTCCTTTTCATTATGAAAATTTGATATCCTACCAAAAAAGCCTTCTCCAAAACATAAAAACCATCCTTTCGAAGGCTTAATAGCAGAAAATAAGAAACTCAAGGTTCTCGTTCTAAAAAATAAACAGGCAATTCACCCTGAAGGACATAGCACCACCATTACGCCCTTACTGCTTACATTCTCAATAACAGGGAAAAAGGAATTAGCTATTTTAAATTAATCTTATTGTGACGATATAAAAGATCTGTCCAAAATGTTAAGAATCAAGGTGGGTTCTACAGATGAATAAACTGATGATTTCTGAAAAAAAACTTATCTAATGGTAGACATGCAACGAAATGGAAAATGCACAAGTGCCAACAGACTTTATAACTTTAATAGGCCTAAAGACATGGTGTTACCTCTTCAGTCATCTCAAATCCAAGAGCCCTGTCACAAAAGATAAATCACCTAAAATTTCATCATCTTTTAGCTGTCGTATCATGATCCATTGTAATATATTCTTACCTCATTGCCACATTAAGCTCTTTGGCATCAATAGTCCCTACCCAAAAGTAATAGACATACAACTGAGTACTGATCCATATACACGAACAAAAAAACAGTAACAAGCAACAATTTGCTCACCAGAGCCATCAGTATCAAATAACTCAAAAGCTTCCTTAATCTCCTGCTTCTTTTGGGGATTTAACCCATGACGTCCTTTAGGCTTTTCCTTCCTAGAAACACCTCTGTATAAGCTTGCCTACAATGGCGATTGCAAATTTAAACCAAAAGAAACGAGACATAATAATCAAACCCAATTTACAGCATAAATCGAAGGAGTTGGCAAAAGAAGCAGTCGCTCAAATTTTCATTTCCTAACAAAATCAAAGATTTATACCTAAGTTCCAAATATCAAAAACTCATACAATTGACCTAATCTAGCAGAGAATGCAACACAGTCCGAAGATTATAATAAACAAACATGGCCTCAAGGTCGCTAAGATCGCATCATATGCAAGAATAGGACAAGATCGAACAACAAATTGAAAAAATCTTCAAAAAAAACAATACAGAGAAGAGGGTCGGGACTAGATTTCGAGCAACGCACCATGGTATATGATGGTGCAGCCCAAGAAAGAGATGGAGAGAGTGTAACGTCGAACGCTTTGAATGGTATTGTATTACGCCCATCGAAACGTCCAACTTAATCGGGTTGTCTTCACATTGGGGTCGGTCGCTTTTGAGAAATGTCACAAATATCATTGTCACGATTTAAAATTCAAAATCTGGAAATTAGGAAATGAATGATTAAGGTCCAAGTCAAGTTTGTAAACATTGTTATTTAAAAAAATATATATGATGTCTACTGGAAGCTAAGCCAAATCCAAGAGCACTTCTCACCCGAAGCATGAAGGACAAGAAGACAAGGACAACCGTGCACACTAGACCCCCAGGCGGTCCGGCCCATCCTCTCACCCACAAACACATGCCCATGAGAACGGGGCTGGGCTGTTGCATACGCAGATGGGCAGACGTCAGGCGCTGATGGGCTTGTGTAAGTGGGCGGTGGGCAAGCATGGGCGTGCGTATGGACTTGTAGGTGTGCTCTTTGGTGTGTGCGAGTTGTGACTTGTGTTTAAAGAGATCCGTATGATCAAAAAGTTCTTCACGCCCAAGTTCATGATGTTGTTGCATTTATAAACAAAGCTCTTAAGGAATATACACATTATATTTCGTAACATTGAAGGTTTTAACTCCATCTACTAATATTACATTCCATCATTAGCATAATTTCAATATGCACGCAACAATTTCAATTTTAAATTACAAGAGGAAAAAAAAAATGTCTTGACAATACCATAGGTGATAAGATAATTCTAATACTCAGTCTAACGATCCAAATTTTTGTTAAAACAAGAACTATGGATTCAAAGAAATTAACATCTCTTTCTACAAAATTCGGATTAACCAAGAGATAAACTAGAATTACATTATTTCTTTACATCAACGATCTAGAAGTAAGATTTAGGACCTTGTTCTAAATTGAATTAGTCCACCATCGAACTTGATCAAGAGTTTATTGAATGACTCGGACTCAAACTACCCAAAAAAAAAATTGCTTAAAACTTACCAATGACAAAAATAATGTTGAAATTTCTAAGGATGAAGGTCTAACTAGAGAGCTTAATTTCTTTTGTAAAAATATATGCGTTACATACTATTTGTGAGTATTTAGGGTCTCTAAACAAATATTTCAGTGTAGGTATTTATGGTCTCTCCAAAAGAAAAAATGTTTCAACACTACGCCCACTCAAAAGTTAGTGATGATGATTAGTAAGTTATTCTCCACTACCTTTAAATGTCTAATAAAAGAGAAGTTATTATCATTTTGACAAGTGACTTGTCAACCTTTCCACTGCAACAAATTATGAAAGAAAATAATAAATAAAGTTCGCAAAATTAATTATCAATCAAATATTATTTATAGCAACTCGATACTTACTTCAACCGTGCGAATATTCACTTACAAAACTCCAAAATAGTCTTTTCTCAATTGAATCAGCTTGTAACACATAAAAGAGACGTTAAACCAAGTCTATCCAATTTTGTAGATTAAGAATGAATCTTGGTTGAATCTTCTTAGCCTTGAATCATGTAATAGGTTGAGTCGAAACATTTGGAACACCATGATCCTTGCCAATAGATTTTTTCCTTAAGGTCTCTTAATCATGCCACAAACATTTCAGGGTGGATGACAAGATCCATATATGTTGTTTAGATTTAAGGAGGTTTTACTGTATTTTTTTTTTTTCCATTGGACTTCATTCTTCGGTTCCTTCACTCGCATATTCAATCTTTACTTGGTTTCACTCTTGAACAAGAGAACTAGGCAAGCTGGGTGAGAAGAAGAAGTTATAGAGAATTCTCTTTAAAGATTATAAATTACATTCAAACTAGGTTCATTATGGTATTGATGGCCATAAACTTACAACCTTTCAATCAGTCCTAGGTTACTATAAGGTTTATTTTCAAGATTATAAATAATCATTTATGTAGTTGCTTTGGACATTAAAATGAAAGTTGCATATGATGCTTTTTTAAGCTAGGAGATCTCATTCATTTATATTTCTTTTATTTAGATTTGCATGTTAGAGTAATTCAAGGTAATCTTGATGAAACGATCTTGTAGACTAATTAGAGTCACAAATTTAAAAACGAGTTTTTTTTACTCTTGATCTTAATCATCAAAGTAATTCGTTCGAAAAAAATTTCTTAAATCGATTCTTATCGCTTTTAAATCATTTAAATATAAAGATATTATTTTTGAATAAAATTGTTAGTAATATTTAGTGGAAGAAGATGGTTTGAAGGAGGATGTGGAAGATAATGTAAGATAAATAGGTTTAAAAAGAGAAGAATTATAACTTTGAAGTGGAAATAGTGGGAGATTTGAAATGGGTAAAGGACATAATAAAGAGCATTAAATAGAAGGAAGAGTTTTGAAAATATTAAAAAAGAAAAAGAAAAAGGAAAAGGCAATAACCAGGGGACAAAAAACAGCAAACAAATATTGAGGAACAACTGTTGTGATTTGAATACTACCATTTTTCTTTTTTAATTTTTTGCACCACACACCTCATAGCTTTCCCTCTACTCTACTCTACTCTACTCTACTCTACTCTACTCTCTCTCATTCATTCATTGTTGCCTTCCTTTGACTGGTCTTCCCTCCATCCACGTGACTATGACAGCCTTCTCCACGTGTCCCCCTTTCTTTTCTTAATGAATTAATTAAATAATTATATAATATTATGCAAATAAAAATATATTTTGTAAAAGAAAAAAAAAAAAAAGGAAGAGAGGAGGATAGGAAAGTTGCAGAGATGTAAATGAAAAGACAGCAAGTGGTAGAACTAACAGTGGCAAAGAGGGAAGCATCTCTCTCCTTCCCTTCAAAACTTAAAGACTGTTATACATCTTCCTTCCTTTATTACTTACATTTTTATTTTTATAAAGAAAAAAAAGAACAAATACATTTTGGCATTTTCCTGTCTGTGTTTTGGTATGTACTCTAAAGTTGAAATGATATGTTCCAAACCAACTTCGTCTAACAACACGTTAAAATGGTTAAGGAAGAGGGGGGAGGGGGAGGTGGTCCCCCGTGTAGTATGTGTGTGTTTGTGCAGCAGGAAATTAAGTTAGGCAGGTCAAAGATTGGTCAAGCTGACCCTAATGCATGCCATCGCCAAATCCCCACCACCACCTGCAATTCTGCCCCCTCCTTTTCATTATTACTCCTTACTCCAATTGGTATATAAATAAGTGATACTATCTCTATTCGTATAAATTTTTTTTAAAATATAAAAAATTAAGTTATAAGAATTTATGTTGAAAAGTTAGGAAAGGTGCAAGAAGTGGGAGTGGAGAAGAGGGTCGTTGATTCATCTCAGGAACGCGCCCATTAATTCCATCATTTATTCACTGTCCTCTTCCCCCCGCCCTTCAATCGCCAGGCCCCACCTTGTCACCCACTTCTTTCTTTTTTTCCCCTAAAACATTCCAACTCCACTTTTCTTCCTTCAATGTTATATAGGTATGATTGAAATATCATGAATCTGTACGTTCGTCGTCACGTTGTTTATGAAACTATTAATTCTTATAAAACTGATCTCATGTGTATTGTATGTCCATACGATTATAGATTACTTCTCTAGTTATGCAATATACGAATACTTACATCCACGTTATTATTCATGTACTCTCTTTTTTTCTTTCTTTTTCGAATTTTAGACGGTGGGCATGCATTTATCCATAGTCAGGCCTAGGGAGTACCTTAATGAGTCCACGTGCTACTCTTATTTTTTTAGGTAAAGGTAATATATCTCTATACAGATGATGTGGTCACAATCAAGGCCATGGAACGAGAATTAGCTCAGTTGCATTCATGTCTGTTTTAGCCATCCTTGGGATAAATCAGAACATTGTTTTTATTTTTATTTGAAATCATATTATTTATTTTTTTCACTAGGTTGCTCATAACATTATTGTTTTAAAAGAATTTTTTTATGAACATTCCGCGACACTGTTTATGAAATATTTTTCTAGATTTTTTTTTTTTTTTTGGTACATGTTAGGCATGTAGTGTTATTCTCATAGAGACGAAAAAAGATGTACCCATGTATACTAGTGAAATGTTGCAAAGAGAAATGACCAAGTTGGCTTGGTAGACAATAAGATACTATAGGCTACTATGGATATAGACAATAAGAAATGACCAAGTTGACTTGGTAGACAATAAGATGTATCCATGTATACTAGTGAATTGTACCCTAAAGATCTCATGATGTGCAACAACATGGCCCAATGACACAAATTACATCACAAGGAATGCATGAAACTCTGAGCGTTGGTATTCAGACTATGTCGCAAGTAACACATGAAGCCCTAGACATAGGTATGTAGATTGTATCACAAGGAACACATGAAGCCTTAGATGCAGGTATCGGACTATATTGTGGAGACGCATGAAGCCTCAAGCATAGGTCAGGATTGAGTTGTTCACTGAAGGAGTGTCTAAGGGACAGTAACCAAGAACCAAAAACTTAAGATCTCAGAACCGTGGACCAAAGTCCATAGTACAAAAATCATGTGTCAGGGTGAAAGAAAATGACGTTAAAAGAAGAAAGCAAGAAGAAAGCAAGTCATCTCGAAGGAAGTTAGAAAGTTAGAAAGTTGAGAATTATGGTTGAATTAAGTAATTGAGGTTTTCAAAGCTTGACCCATGAACCTACTTCAAATTCTTAAGATGATGGATAGAATGATCGAGTAGAGTTGAGGTAGACCGAGTCATAGATATGCGAACTGCTTGACCCATGAACCTACTTTGAACGCATTAGTTTCCCTCCATTGCATGAGCTAAGGAGGTATAAGTGATTGTGGTTGTTATGAGTGATTGTGAGATCTTTTTCAAAGACATAAAGTTGTAAGTTCCCGGAGGAGTGAGTAAGCCTACCCAAGATGGACCCCACTTTGCATTGTCTTCTATTTGAACTTGCAACCTGTGCGTTGTTAGGTTAACATTCTAACCAATTGAGCTATTCAACTTCACTTTTGATAGACTTGGCTTCTCCACAATGATATATCATCGGTAGCTAAACCTAGCTCTGATACTACTTATTGTTTCGAATCAAATTGGAGGAAATCGATACGGAGGGAAAAAGCCAAGAGACAATATTTTAGATTCTGCACTCAAGACCCGATAATTTTATTTCTTATTCAATCCACTCACATTTACACTCCACTAACTTTAATTGTTTGCTTTAACAAAATAATAGGAATCACTCTTAACCCAAAAATAGGGATTTATCTAACATCATCAACAAGATATATTGTTGCGCCTTCACTTCTTCTGCCACTACATTTGTGGATCGAAATTACTGTTTGAAATGAAAGATAAAGTTCTCTAGAGCCTAGACATCTCGAACCCCACATAATGGCTTGGACTTCTAGACATTTATCTTGTTAAATTGTACTACCCTCCTAGTTGGGGTTTGGGTCCCCACTTATCTCATGGTGAGGTTTAATCTGACACTTAAGCCCTCAACCCATTCTTCCATTTGGGCAACAGAGCCTATCGAACTATCCCTATGCTGGAAGCGACCAACACTTGTGGCCTTGTCTTCTAGGACTTCGACCTTAATCATTAACTCGCGGGCAGACATTGCCTCAAGGCAACTTGCCATCTCATTGATCCTACCGGCTTTAGCGGCAATTTCATTCATGCGAGATTTCAAAAGCCCCATTGTGTCTGGGAACTTCACTCATGTAGAGTAACTGCTCTTTAGTTTCAGCCAATCGAATAGCTTGGGACTTGGCTGGTTTTTTTTGCAATGGACATGTTTGTGTACAACTTTTCAAGGAGTCAACTCGACTCTAATACCACTTATCACAATCGCACTCTTGCGGTGGCGGGACAACGATTGTGTGGCACTTGTTCTAACCCAGCGAACAAGTCAGCCATGAGAGATTCGAACTTTGACGTATGCTCGAGTTTCGAGTCACATTTGAGAGAAATGTGTTAGAAAACGTGAGCGAGAAAATACGTTAAAAACAGTTTGAAAGAAAGAAATGTTATGAGTTAAAAGTAAGTGGGCAATAACAATGACTTTGATAGTATATAATCTGAAAGAAGAAGTGACAACTAGTCATATGCCCTATAATACCAAGATAGAACCAAGTTTGAGCATTTGTGATACATTATACGTCCCGAAATTGAACCCGAAAGTTATGAGTTCTTTTCCTCAAATTGATTCCACGAGGGTGTAGCCTTCAATCTTCTAAACATAAATCATGGTTCAATTTGCCATAACAACGCATAAATCTCCACGAATTTCATATCAAGCTCACGATTCATATGGGTATTTACATTCTTGTTTAATTGCTCGGTTACGAAGGTATAATTTTTTTAAAAAAAAATATTTTACATAAATGAAGCAATGAAAGTCATTTTTCATGATTTTTTAACTTTGTTAGATGACTTATAAGGGAAGTCATAAAAGACTCTCGACTTTTTGATGATTGAGAATGAGTCCTATATTGACTAATTTAGGGAATGATCATACGTTCCTAAGTAAGGAATACATCTTCATTGCTATGAGACCTTTTGAGTAAGCCCAAAGCAAAGTGATGAGAGTTTATCTCAAAGTGAACAATATTATACCATTATGGAGATCAGTGCTTCCTAACATAATATCAGAGTCATGCCCTAAACTTAGCCATAACAATAGAATCCTCAAATATCGAACAAAGAATTGTGAGCCTTGAAGGTGTGGTCAACAGTGGTTAAAGTGTCGAACAAAGGGTGTACTTTGTTCGAGGGCTCCAAAGAAAGGAGTTGAGCCTCAATTAAGGGAAGGTTGTTCGAGAGCTCCATAAACCACATGGGAGGCTTACAGTGTACTTTATTCGAGGGAAGAAGAATCATTGGGAGTAGCTAATTTAGTGAATAACCATGAGTTTATAAGTAAATCCGTGCTTCCTAACCTAGTACTTCAATGAAGTTTTTTATTTATTTATTTTGAAGTACAATGTGTGTATAAAATAATAACACAATATGATGAAAAAGCTTGTCTCTTTTAAGTATAGCATGAATAATATTAAAAATACAAAAATTTCTAAATTTAGAATTTAATTCAATAAAATTAAAAATGGAAGGTTCTAGTACACAAATGAAAAAATAAATAAATATTTTTCTCAAACACAATTAAAATGAATAGGTAGCATATTGAAGTTGGGTAGGTGAAACAAATGAGTAGCTTGAAAATAAATAAATAAATAAGTAAATAAAAACTTCACCATCATTCCACTTATCAAAGAGAAAAACAATAGACTTTTGAATTGCAGAGTCAAAGATTGGTCATAATTGAATCCCAATGTCATGACAAAACATCACATCATGGAATCCCATGCATGTATGTATACATATATATATATATATATATACACAATTTACTCCCTTTATTTTCTTTTTAATTAATATGATATTTATATGAATTTCCACCGAATTAATAATTATTTTACCATGAATTATTTAACTTTTGATTGGTTAAGAGATGGCTTAAAGCCATTGACCTAATGGTACATCTTACAAACCACAGGATTGACCCAAAAATCCACACTAAAATGTCAGTCAACATCAATACCACATTAAATTTTTGTTACTAAATTAATAAATTTAATTCTAAATATTAATATCGAACTTGAACGTATAAAAATGTCAGTAATTGTCTCTTACGTGGAAGATTTAAATTCTTATCTTAACGTATTCTTGATAAAATACAATATCTTAATAGAACAACGGGTCATGTCAAGAGGTCGAGGGACCAATTTGAACACATATAAAGGGGTAGGTATTGTAAGTAACATTGTTTGATCACATTCATATTCTCTATATTTTTCTTCCTTTCTTCTTAGCCATGTTGGCTTCAAATCTCTCGTGGCATGCTTAGACATGTATAACTCCGACCACCACAAGTCTCTCCACCGGCGAGCCCCGGCGAGCCCTCGAATCTCCTTCTCGAGCGACTTTGTCGACATCCAGCAATCCCTCAAACACCAAGAGCGGTCTGCTGCCGCCCCGGCCCCCGTCTCGTCGTCCTCCGACTTTGAATTCTCCGTCTCGAACTACTCCATGATGTCTGCGGATGAGCTGTTCTTTGAGGGTCGGCTTCTCCCCTTCAAGGACTCCCACAGGACGGCTACTACTCTTAGAGAAGAGCTTCTTGTGGAGGAAGAGGAAGAAGACGATGACGTGTCGAACCAGCGCCCTTCGAGAGGGCGCTGGAAGGGGTTTCTTGGGTTGAAAAAGTCCCATAATGCCTCAAAGAAAGGGTGCAGAAACGATGGGTCGAGTGGGAGCCGCAATGGTGAGGATGGGAAACGAGCATTTGGTTGGTCTCCTTCATCTGGCACAAGAGCTAACTCGTCCGAGGTAAACAAAACAACCAATATTATTCAATGTCATTATTCAAGTAACTCTCAACTGTTTCATACTATTTCACTGCAAAAATTATTCAAGTAACTGTTCAAAATCTATGTCTTCTCTAATATAAGCTTGAATATTTGATGTAGTTCATTATTGGTTGTTTCAGGTACAAAATGAAGAAGGATCAAATTGAAAAGATGAGAGAAGGAATGTGGAGAGCTTCTTGTTCAAGCGGGCTTTTTTTTTTTTTTTTTTTTTTTTTTTTTTTTTT
>NW_019268529.1:2119209-2158971 GCF_002738365.1 Cucurbita moschata
TTTTTTTTTTTTTTTTTTTTGTTCTTTTTTTTGAATTAACAATTTAGATTTTTGTGTTCTATGAAATGTTTTTTAAGATTTGTAGCTAATTTTAAGTTGTTGAGTTGATTAATGTCATTCTCTCACAAAGTTTGGTCCTTTGCTCACTCCTGGTTGTTTTTTTTCCTCCCTTTTCTCTAGTTCACGAGTTCCCATTCGTTAATGAGAATAATTATGGGTTTATAAGTAAGGAATACACCTCCATTGTGACTAAGTTTTTGAAAAGTCTAAAATAAAATTATGAGAGGTTATGCTCAAACACCAAATTTGTGATATGAATAAAATAAAAAGAGGAACACCAAATTTAAAGCATACACCTAACCATTGGTTTCCAATTACAAGGCTGTAATGGGTTTGCTGCTCTGAACTCTGAAAATGGCTCTGACCACACCAACATATAAAACACAAGGACATTGCCACTTCATTTCTATCATCTTCGCATTTATTTCTTTATATTTATATTTATATATATTAACTTAATATTTGATTCCACACTATTCTTTTAAAGATTATTGGTGTTTGTTTTAAAATGTAGAATGATTGAAATACTAAAAAATTAAGTATTGCATTTAAAAGAAAAATAATTTAGAGGCTGTTTGAATCACAATTTGGAATGTGAGCTGATAGACAAGTACATAAAAACACGATAAAAGTTTTCTTTTAAAACAAGTACAGATTTAAATTTCAGAACATAAAATTATATACATACATTTACTTATGAATATATCAGTTCGAGTTAAATACACATTGGGGACCAAAGGATACGGGATACAAACATTGTACCATACAAAACAGACTCAAACTACCACAGAGAGATGGATGATGACTCGAGAGACACTTCACCGCATAGTATCATAACTATATTGTGAAAAGAGTATGTTGTGACCCTCTTATTAAGACAAGCAAAGTGACGATCTTCAAGAGGTACCCATCTGGCCATATGAGGGCTAATATAGAAGAATGCCATAATACAATCGAAGAGGACGCTACATCACAAAACACACTATATAACGTGTGCATTGAAGAGGAAACGAGATATAAGCAAGATATAGTCCACGAGTAGATATGAGTGTCAAAGATAGGTTTGTTGAAGGGTCGGGTAGGGACTCAGGCTTTAACCTCGAAAATCGATGTTCCAAATGAAATTTGGGTATGCGGTTCTGGAGTCAAGTTCGTCCATATAAAATATGAATGCTCGCCAAATTTGGTTTCAATCAGACACCTGATGGACGCTCCATGACACTACATGACCATTAACCAAAGTGACGTCTTCCGAGGAGTACTGAAAATGCTTCAAAATGTTCCTCATGGGGAGACATGGTGTCAACTCTCAACAACCACAGGCCTTGTGGCCTATGCTAACTACCTTGTGGTATATGCGTGTATCACAGTGAGGGCAAGTGTTATGAGACGAGTGTCTTGGGCGGTTTTTTTTTAATGAGTTTTTCAAGAACAGTATCAAGCGGTACAGGTGTGTTGATATTGCACCCTAACCCATGTGTCGGAGGTTTGATTATGCACCCACTATCCGGCACAGAGTTCGTAAATGACATGACATGGGCACAAGACAACCGATGTTTCAATAGAACTTGGGTGGATTGATGTTCTAGATGTCCCAATGTTATGAACGACACATGAGTTCGTCCTTGATGACACGACCGAGTGAGCAATGATGACCAACGACACCCCGTGACTTAGGATGACGTCAAGAAATATGAATCATGTTAATTGAGAACCAAAATGACATGATGGGATGCAATCTTACATTGAGAGACCTTGTCCCCGAGTAGAGGTAAGGTCAAGCTGAATGACTTGGTGATATGAACCACAACCAAGGAATTTACGTACCTCAAGGTCCAATTACAAGGACAAGAACCAAGAAGTTACAACAAGCTTTAGTCACTTACAGCCAAGTTATGGTGAGCTTGTGAAAGAAATTCTAGAAGACGTTGGAGACCTTCCCTACATGTTTCAATATTTGTTTCTCATTTAAGGAAATTTACATAATTTCAATATTTGTTTCTCATTTAAGCTAGTTTTTAATATGAGAGTTAATGTTATATTGTAAAAATACTAGAAGGACCTCTAACTTTGCAAAAAATCCAGCATTGTTGGCGTTTATCACGAGTTCTTTTTATTCTTGATCTTGATTATCAAGGAAATCTGTTCCAAAAATTTTCCTTGGGTTTATTCCATAACACTTGACCTAGTGTAGATGCAAGTTGATTATATCGCAGACAATTGAACATGCACATACACGCAAATGTATAGTTGAACATGCTTGGATTCTGCAGAAGTGATGTTCAGTTGGTGAAGACAAACCTCGCCTAAGGTCCGATGAAACCACAAAGTCGGACGAAAAAATGAGTATGGAGCTTGAGTTTCCCTCAAGGCTTTTCGTGAGCGTATCAAGATCACGACGTCACAAGGCTTAAAAAGTACGATCGTGAAAGTTGGTCTCAAAGCCACACTTTGTGTGTCTAGTCAGACAAGATTATTAGAGAAATGAACCCATGGGTCAAATGAAAGGCATCACAAGTGCATCAAGAGTAGTGTCAATATCGATAGGGTAGTTATGTTGTCAAGATCATAAATGAGTCATGGGTTGAAGTCAAGACTCCCCCAAGTTATTAGTTTTGTGTGTCGACACTTCAGTAGGCAGAGTTCTATAGTGAAGCACGATCAAGCTCATTTGCCAAGGGCTTGGGGTTTTGAATTGGGAAAACAGTTGAAACAAAAGGTGCACCAAGTAGGTGCCTTGTGGAGAATCATTTGCATGAGAGGAATAATGGCAATGGTTGTTAGCAAAGAAGCTGAGAGTCAGTTGAGACATGCGTCGACCAAGTGCTAGATTGTGTACAATGCAAGTCCTTATGGGAGAATGACATTCCTGCAAGAGGTAGTCACAATGAAGTGGGGGAGGGTTAGCAAGAATAGGTTGATATTCTAGTGAGACTGCTTTAAGAAGCGAGCACGAGTGAATTCCTTAAGTCATCCCCTCTTGTCTAAAGTGGATGACTTCAGAAGAGAACCAAGACCAGTATTAGCTCGAGAAGGGAGAATCAACTAGATGAATGCAACAAAAGAATGAGAACGAGAGAAACATCAATGCAGCGCTTGCCACATGAAGGAGGTCAATACAAAGAGTTAATTGAAGTGTAGTGCCAACAAATGAAGAGACTATGTCAAAAAGCTTTGACTTTACTTCAATAAAGGATGTGACTATGATGAAGAAATGTCGTGATTGGGCTTGCGATCCCCACCCCAAGGGGTGCACTAATTTGTGCGACTAAGAGAATATGCAGATTGAGGCCAATATGGCCATGGTTGGGGCGAGGTGCCCCCTGAAAGCCTAGAGTTTTCCGTTGAGTTCCTGGCCAAGCTGGATATAGGCATCGTAAGAGTCAGCCTTACCTACAACTATGACAATACTGAATTTTTATATCTACATTGCGAATCTTAGTGGCCGAGTCCTAGAGAGGCGAACAAAAAAAATAAGTTAGAAAGAAGGATAGCTTGTGGATAGTGTGCACAAGTTTTTCGTCTTCATTCTGAAGCACGTTTATTTTCTAGCAAGCTAGTTAAGAACTCGTCTAGCCTCCTCTTCCATAAGAGTTGGTACCAAAAAGAGGAATGTCGTGATTGGCTTGCAAGCCCCACCTTGCGAGGAGTACCATTATGTGTCACTCAGAGAGTATGCATATTAGCCAAGAGAAGTGCTAAAGTTAAGTTGGGGCAAGTTCACCTAAAAACTAACCAGAGAAGAGTCGGTAAGTGGTGCCTATGACAAAGAGGAGTTAGAAGCATCAACTCGAACTTTTTTCTCTGCTAACCAAGAGGCCATAGTAAGATAAGTATTATGACAAAAGAGAAGTCAAGTGCTTTGTTAATTTATACTTGTATGAAGCACGATCAACTTTAGCAAGTCAAGTTAGCAATAGTCAAAAGTTTAGATCATCATGGGGACGATGTCGAAGGGAGAATGTCACAATCCACCATGGGATTGTGCCCTGAGAAATTCATCGAGTACGATAACCAATTTAAGGGTAGCTACAGTTATGTCTGATTGGTAGCCCTTAAGTTAGATAATGACTTGTTTTATTTTATTTAAATTCACGTCATTTATATTTTGCCCTCTTATTTCATGACGTTATTGTTTTAAAGAATTTATTATGAATGTTAAGTCCATGGTACCTTTTACGAAATATTTTGAATGAATGTTTCCACACGTATTAGTCATGTCATGTATGTAGTAGCAACTTTATTTTTAATAGAAAAATAAGGTCGTTATACCGCACAACTCTTGAACGTTCTCTTACCTCAACAAGTAGTTAACAATCACCTAGAAAAGAAAACTAGAATGAAGTGAGAGTAAAAATACTCCGTAAGCAATTACTTGTAACTTCTCATCGCATCCTTATCGTAATAAGTTACCACGAGTTTTTCTCTAGACTTTAATAAGTTTGGACCTAAATTCTACAAGTATCTATGCATTTAGGAAGATCTCAAAGTTTCGAGCACTTCTCATGTCTGGTACAAACCCCTTGTAGCTTGGACATGTTCAAATTTTCGTACTCTTAGACTCGAGCAACTTGTGAGGTGGAGGCTAGCAAGCATGGATGGGTCTGGGCTACACTGAGTTCTGATGGCTTAGTAAACTTTCGAACAAGAGTTGCAATCACAATGAAAGTCGTTCATGGGTGTAAGTTTTTTGTGAATTTTAAAGTTGTCCAGTATTGTTTAAATTTTTATCCCAATTATAGGGTTATTGGTTTCATACATCTTCGTCATATGATGTTAACTTCTAATATATATTTTGTATCGATTGAACTGTATTCAAGTTGACATTTGATTGTGGTGTTATTGGTTTCATACATCGACGTCAACCAAGCGAGAGATGTAAATTTCTAATATATGTTTTGTGTAGATTGAACTGTATTTAAGTTGACATTTGATTCTTTACGTTGGGTCTCATTAGTTTTCAACTTTTCATGAATAAATTTCGGAGAGAAATTCGAACCATTCACATTTTAATCAATGATTTATATCTTAATCACTTAAGTTATATTCTAATTTGCAAAAGATTAAAAAAAAAAACATAATTATTCTGACATATTAAAAGTTAATGGCATATAGTTTTCATAACTTAACTATGTTTTGTACCGTAAACGATATCAAATTTCAACACAAATGAGTATAAAGCAATATAAAAGGCATCTTTTTAGATATGTTTTTGGTAATTAGTACTCGATATGAACACATGATATATATTCGACGATAGAGATGATGCTATTCAAATTGCATAGCATTAATGTCTGAAATCCAATTGGAACATAAAAAGATGAAATAAGAATGTATTCCCTCTCAATATATAGGCATCTCTTTCCTTACCTTTCTTTTTTTAGGTTTATTAAAATGTCAATCACCTTTCTTTATCCTAACTTTTTCATTTATAATATATGTTCTGATTCTCCAATTCCTATAATACTATAGTTTTCACCTTATATTCTCATTAATAATAACCACACACATAAATATGTTCAAATTTCATTGCCATAAAATTTAACAAAATTAAAATTAAAATTAAACTTAAATAAAGTAAGAGAATAAAAAAAAAAAATTTTTTAAATAAATTGAATATGCATAAATAAAATATATATTTTTCAAAAATAAAGTTAGAATATGTTTAGAAGTATAATAGTTAGCCAAATGAAATATGTTATATACGATATAAAATTGTTAGTGGTGGATAAACTTTTTAAGACAAAAAATACCCAAATCATTTCAAGATTATACATTAAAATTAATTTTATTACTTTAATAAATCACTGAAATACTTCTAGAAGATAATATATTTATTTTAAAATGGAAAACCGTAAATTAATGTGGTAGTCAAATATGTACGAAAAAATTTTAATTAATTAAAAAAAATAATTCCAATTTATAATTCTCCTTTAAAAAAATATTTACATATTTTTTATAACTTTTAATTTTTTTTAATAATATCCTTAAACAAAAAAATAAAAAAATAAAAAAAATGATTTTGATTTTAATGGAAATTGTTAATTACACTAATTCCTTTAAACTTTTATTTAAATTTTTTTTGAAAGTGTTCACAAATACTTTCAATTTTATTAAAAAGTTCAAAAATACTATTCCCATGGATATATGAATGGATATAAAATCGTTAGTTCTATAATACTATTTCCTAATACGTGGATGGATATGAAATCGTTAGTTCGACATTGTAAAGCTTTTAAATGTATCATTAATTTATATATTTTTTAATTTTTTTAAAAAATTTAAGGATACCGTTAAAATTAATAATATATTTTTTTTAGGAGTTTATATGTTTAAGATCTAATAATAAGTAATATTCTTTTTTTTTGTAATAGTATGACGTGTTAAACGAGAATAACTAAAAAACTAGAAGCTTTTGTACAAAGTAGCTTTACTTTAAGAAAAGCAACTTTAATTTTTATTTTATTATTTATTTAATAATTTATTTATATTAACTAGTGCGTGGTATATATATATATATTTTTTACTACTTTATAAAAGATGAATGCGAATTTATGCTCCAATTAAGTAACTAATATATATTAATTGTCAATAAGAGTATAATTTTTAAATTTTACGAAATTTTTAATTAGAATTTTTTTAATATTTTTTCCAATAAATTCTTGCATATCCAATTTTATTAAGTATAATGGATGATTCACCTATTCATTATTCATTATTGTATAAAAAATTAAAAATTTAATATTTTATTAGACAAAAAAAATTCAAATTTATGTTTAATATATTAGGAGTTTAGTAATAGAATGAAATTGGAAATTTAATATTATTTTTAGGAATAAATAAATATGATTAAAACATAAATTAATTTCTATTGGGTATAAATGGGATTGATGGTCACCTCCAAAAACTGGCTCCATTGAACTGAAAAGCCCTTTGAAAACATCGCCACTTACACTTTCCAGTTTCCAGTTTCCAGTTTCCATTCAAAATAGAAGATGAAAAACAAAGGAAGAAGCGTACTAAGCTTATTCACCAGCTGTTCTCCAAAGCGACAACTGAAACAAATTCCCTCATCCACCCAACCCAAACAGAGGTCCAAATCCATCTCCGACTCCTCAGCCTCCTCAAAGCATGTCCGTGTTAACTTGGAGGAGATCAAATGGGTAAGCTCCAAATTATGTTAGGAATAACGACTCTCCACAGTGATATGATATTGCCCACTTTGAGCATAAGCTCTTGTGACTTTGTTTTTTTGCTTCCCAAAAGGCCTCATAATAATGCAGATGTATTTCTTACTTGTAAAAGGTGTTCGACAAATTCGACACGAACAAAGACGGGAAGATCTCGTTTGAGGAGTACAAGGCTGCGCATGGAGCGATGTCGGGAAGCAAAGAGATCTCGGATGCGGAAGCGGCGAAGTCGTTCAAGCTTGTGGATGCGGATGGAGATGGATTTGTGGAGTTGAAGGAGTTCGTGGAGTTGTACACGATGAGCGGTGGGGAGGTGAAGATGGGGGACATACAAAGCGCTTTCAAAGTGTATGATTCTAATGGAGATGGCAAGATAAGCGCGGAGGAGGTGATGGAGATCATGAAGATATTGGGGGAGAGCACCACCCTGAAGGCCTGCCGCCAAATGGTGAAGGGTGTGGACAAGGATGGGGATGGCTTTATTGATATCGATGAGTTTTCGAGCCTCATGGGTTCGTATTCGTTTAAGCATTAGGAGTCATAAGGCTGAGGCTATGCTATGGTTCAATGTTGGACAACAGAATTTTAAGCTTCAAATACTTATTATTACTGTAGTGATTACCTTAATGTTATCATGGGTACCTTAGTGTTGGTTATGTGCCACTACTACAAGTAGTTATGAATAGTGTGGATGTGATGTCTATTGAATTTTCACTCTTGTTCTTTAAATATGTAGTTGGTAATATGTAATGAAAAAATGTATTATGAATATGAACATAATATAATTTTAACCACTAGAATTTTTAATGAATTTATATTTTTATAAATTTTTCAAAATTATATCTCTAATGTTATTGACATTTCATCGATATTCGAGCAAAGGTTCAAAAACTCGATAAAACTTTTCTTTTTAAAACATAAGCCATAGCGAGGGAAAACATAAAAAACACATATACAATAACATTACTTAAAATAATTCAGTTTATAAGACACATACTTTCGAAACATAAATACAGAAGAAGATAGCAAGACTAGAATAAACATACAATGTACTAACTACATGAAAATCAAAATGTGAACTCGAGTCTATTGATCTCCTATAGTTGCACAGTGTTGGAAAGCTCTTGTCATCGTCAATTATCATATGAAAAAGAGAGAGTAAAAAATGAATATAAAAGTACTCAGCTAAATACCATATCGAATCATAACTTATAGCCAAATACCATGTATCTTAATTCTAAGCTCATGAAAAATACCCATAAGATTAATAGCTCATCGAAGCTCTTAGTGGGTCTTGAATATAATAACCTATGGTTTTTTTTTCATGTTCGGACCCTACATGGGTCCTTAAGTGGTTCACCTAGGCTGACTCAAGTTTTCATGGTGCGAATCATTGCCCTCATCTCAGTGTATTATCTAATCACAAAGTTCCTCATAACACATCTACTCTTCAGAGTTTTATAAAAAACTAAGGGGGAATTAATTAGTCCTTTACTAATGCATTAGTCGTGATCCTATGTATCCTGGTTTGTGAAGTGGAACCTCATTCTGATTCAAGCTAATGACCTATGGCAGGAATTATGGATAATCTTTCGATAAAAACTGAATTTTTATCTACTAAAGATTAGTCGTCGACTCATAAATAAGTTCATAATGTCATGCCAAATTTTGGAAGGGAGCAACCCTTATGCTTCTAACTACTTAGTACATATAGGGTGTGACGCCCTCATGTGGGTAGGTTTACGACCTAAAGCCTTGTTGAGTGACCTGTGTTAGTTTACACACATGAGACACAAAATAGATCTAAACTCGAAGCTCTGCCCTATATGTATCATCTCCTAATTATCTTAGATACACATGTGGACCCCATCAATTGAGATAGGTTCACTATTAGAGTTAGCAAACTTTTCCTTATAGAAAAGTGACCTTGTCTACGGCAATACTAATCAGATGACTAAATCAAGGCATAATAAACACGAAACTAAACTCGGGTTTCCAAATGTGACGTATTTAGTTTGTCTTTTTAATAGGTAATCATGGTAGTTAACTCATTCTACCATATTCTAATCAATTGTAAAACAACCTCTACTACTAGCTTCGATTTCATAATACATGATTCAGATCACAACTCATCATTCATAAGGCAATCAATAATGCTTTGGAATATGATTCCTTTGGGATGCTCTCTTCTGATCAAGGTTTCAATTCTATGGTATGTTCTATTTCAGCTTCATCACATGTCATGTTCTTTTAGCTTCATTATCTTGCTTAACAAGTATTGTTGGCTTGTCTTTATTACTTGATTCTTCACCACTGCTATTGTAATTGTCTGTACAAGTTGTGCCCACAATTTATACGTTGTTTTTGTGACTGCATCAGTAATTAAATGAATGATTAAAGAATCGTCTATTTGATCAACTGGGAACTTCACGGTATTTAAGAACATTGAATGTGGCTTTTTGATCGTGGTGGTCACGTTCAACAAGGAAAAGTTCTATGAAATAAGTGGTGGTTGGAGAAGACGAGTCGGCTTTTGTCGAAGGAGGTTAGAGGGCAGGCATAATGGAACTGTAGGGAAATCAAGCAAGGATGACAAACCTACAGGTCGGTTTGAACATGTAAATCCGAGCTTAGGAGGCTGAGGAGACCGAGGCTCGAGTCGACGAAGAAGGAAACTATGCTCGAGATAGTTATAAGATAAGAAGAAAGAAAAAAAAAAAAAAACGGTTAAGGTCAACATAGGGACAAAATGGTCATTTTGCCCGGGTCTGAAAAGTTGAGTGAAAGAGAGAAAGAAGTTAGGGTTTTGGGAGAGAAGAAGAGCGAAGAAGTCGGCCGCCTCGAATATGCAATTGGAGATTGAATCCAAGGCAAGAAACTTCGAATCAAGACTCCTCTAGGTGCTGAAGGAAGAGTTTGTTGTCGTGGATTCGCCAATTTCGACAAGAAAATTCGAGAACGAACAAGGTAAGGTTCTGATCGCTTGTGGATGTATATAATAAAATGATGTAAAATTCACAAGAATAAGTGCAAGTATACACTATCACAAGTAGCAAGTAGTAAGTAAATTATCGATTCCACAGAGAACCTATCTTTTTGGTTAATTTTATTACTGGAAATTAAGTGGGTTTTTTTTGTAACATTCAAATGGGTGTGAGTGATTTTAACTACTTAAACAAAACTAAAACAGAGTGCCACTACTGTCGAATGACGAGAAAATCAATTATAATGAGGAAGGTTCGGCTAAGAGAAATTAAATAGATAAATTGTTGAGTTTTGTGGTAGATTTTAGTTCCTTTTAATAGATTCTCAAGCCCACCGAGGGTCATGAATGGTGATTATTTCCATAATCGTTGTAATTTCTATTAACAAGGCTTTAGGAGAAGAATTATTCTTAACCCTTCTATTACCTTCAAGCTCCTTGCTATGGAACTAGAGTCTTAAAGAGGATTTCATTGCTCCCTCTCTTCTCCCGAGTAAGAGAACAACTATGTATGTAAAGTACCTAATTAAACATACATGTAAATCATTAACAACAACTCTTTAATAAACTAAAATCATACCGTCAACATACTTAAACTATATAAAACTCTCTCACCTCCCCTATTAAGTTTAGCTCTCCATACAAACTGAATTAAACAAAGGAGTCTGCATCTTCAAAATTGATGGAATAAGGAAAGAGAATAAGGAAATAGAGAGTTATTCTGGTTTGTTGCCGTTCGTCAATGAAAGTTCCCTTCTCTTGAGCTCTCACGTCCACCTCTTTGCCTTAATCAATCCTTGTTGATCTCCTTTTCCTCCTGCTGTCAATAGCGGCTAGATTAGGGTTTTTTTCTTCTTCTCTGGCAAGGCTGCTGCTATGTAATTCAATTTTTCTCCACAAGGTGTGGCTCTCCTCCTCTTGTTGTTTCTTTTTCTTTTATATTGCTAGGGCTGAAAAGGAATAAGTTGTCCACTTCTTCATTGGGCCTTTAGGCCTGAAAAGAAATAAGTTGTCCACTTCTTCATTGTGCCTTTACGGCTGAAAAGGAATAAGTTGTCCACATAGGATGTTCCTCATTGGGTAATCAATGACCCACTTGTACGATGATGTGGATTTAAAATTTCCATGTCATCCACCATTTATTTCCAGATTTGCTACTCCCTCATGGTTCAACGTAAATGTCTGAAATTTTACCATATAACTCAATTAAATGTACAATGAAGATCGATTTATGCAAAATCATATTTTTTTCATGTTGGACCGGAATAAACGATTTCATGCTCACTAAGTACAATAAATGGAGTAAATAATGAGAAAATGGTGAATACGAGTGTCATATTAAATACAAAAGACTTGATATGACTACCTTTAAACACCCCCAAACTTAAGAGATTGATCACCCTTGAGCAATCATTCTCTCCACTCTCCCTTTTTTTTTCTCAGTAACAAAATGTTGGTAGAATATTCGTCAAAGGCATGATTTAGATCACATTCTTTATATTCCTTTCTCAAATTAGTTTTTCCCCACATTTCACCTTACACTTATCACCAAATCTTACAGGAAAAATAACACATTCCTCGCTTCCACCGTATTCCCCAAAACACTTCTAAAATGATTACCATTCCCTTTTACCTTTGCGTATGTGACTTGACTTCATAATTTATTTCATTAACTTTCTCTTTATCACGATAAATTTTTTCTCCCAAGAGTCCTTCAAGTCATCCCCCTATTCTCTGGGTGCCTCCACTTGTGGTGCAAATCACCTCAGTCTTCCAGGGATGACTATATAGGCTAACACTCATTCTCTCCTAGCTCGACTCTTTTGCTAGCATCCTGTAGTTTTCAGTGTGGCCACATTTGTGATGCAACTCACCTGAACAATAAGGATAACTTTCTCTCTATTTTTTTATTTACATCTCAATTACCTTCGATTCAGACACCTCCATTGGTGATGCAGATTGCTTGACAACGAGCAATTAAGATTTTTTTATTTATTTTTATTTAGAGTTCAAGCTTTAGGTTGAAGAGGAGTGATCTCGGGTATGGATTTTTTTTTTTTTTTTTTTTTTTTTTTTTTTTTTTTTTTTTTTTTTTNCCAAACTTAAACTAGCCATTGTCTTCAATGAGCATTAGTGTGAGTGTAGAATCATTCTTGAAAGTAAATTGAGGCGTAGAAGCTCTTAGTTATTGTTTGTGTTGGGAACATGGTTTAAAGGTTGAGTGAATTATGAGAATTCTTTCTGATTAAGGTGGATTATGATAGATTGGATCCTCACCTTAACTTTGATGAATACTCTTCAATGTGAACTTCAATTTCCTTAACCCTTTTTTCCTTTAGAAAAAACAAACCACTCACCTTACTGTTTTATTTATCTCATTTGACAATACATCCCTAGTTCTTGCACAAAACATCATGACTACATATGAAAAAATATGCATGATCTATTACCCTTCCTAAAACTTCATGCTTCTAGGTTGCATGCATGTGCATGATTCAAAATTATATGCAGTCAACACAACAAAAACGAGCACAACATAAGGATGCATGCTTCAAAATAAGATAATAAGATTGTAAATGGTGTGTTTAGAGAATTCCCTTATCTTTAGGCATCGTGAAGATTCTTTGTGGCTTCATTCTTTTAAAATTTTCTCTAGAAACTTGGAAATACTGCTGCTATAAATCTGCTATCAGTCCAGTTGTTGGTACTGTTATTATATGTCTACTGTTGCAAGTGAACTATGATGTCCAGCAGCCCCTTTCTTAACATTTCATGCTTACCCGAGAATGTATAAGGATTATTTTCTGTCCATTTCTCTTTTCCATACAAATTTCTTTCCTTGGGGGATTAGAAAATCTTTTAGAATATTCCTAAAAAAAATTTTCTTTGGTGGATGAGAAAGTGAACCACGTTAAAATGAAATAAAACCACAAGCAAATGAAAATGGACAAGACAACTATGTGGCAACGTGCACTACGAGAGAATAATATTTGTTATCAATCACATCCTAGCATGCACTAAGTGTAATTAGTCTCCTTTATATGTTGAAATTAGCATTCCTAATCACGTCTAAATCCCCCTAATTCATCTACAAAATTGGCTAACTTCCTTGGGGCATGCGAGTTATTCACGACAACAAGTAAAATAAAATTAAAAAAAAAACTATCATTCTAATGAAAGTGAAGATATCTATTTAAAAACAACTACATAGGTGCATAAATAAAAAGAAAAGAAAAACTAGCATAAATAAAAAGAAAAGAAAAACTAACTGGTTTACTTGGAGCTTCATATATTTGCTTGCAAATTGTGAATAGCTCCTCTTTTTTTTTTTTTTTTATCCATTGTCAAAGAAGTGATTACCCTTTGGAACTCTCCATCTTGAAGTGTGGGAATAATTTCGTGAAGTCTATCTTCCATATATCAAATAGTTCTTCTAAGATGTAGTTCAAGGGTGTGTCATCAATAGATAACTTCATTGATGAATTCATTCTTTCTTCTAATCCAGTGATCCAAAAATTCTTACCGTTTTCTCCACTTCTACTTGTTGTATGGTGCAATTATTCAGCTGCTGTTCTCTTTTTGTTGCTGTTTCCAACTTAGTTGCTGGATTCTCTGTCAATTTATAAATTGGTGAGCATTCCTCTACTACTACTAGATATTTCATGTTGTCATTCATATGAAATTCTATTTGTTGATCATTCATTTTCAACATTATTATTCCCTTGTGGACATCTATCAATGTTCTTCTAGTTTTCAAAAATGGTCTCCCCAAGATAATTGGCACATCATGATCCGCTTCATAATCCAAAATGATAAAATGAGCTGGAAATATGAACTTGTCCACTTGAATTAGGATATCTTCGATTTTTCCTTCTGGATGAGTGAAAGATCGATATGCTAGTTGAAGAGTGACGGTAGTTGGTCTAGCTTCACCAATACCTAACTTTTTGTAAATAGACAGCGGCATTAGATTAATGTTTGATCCCAAATCACATAATGCTCGACCTAGCTTCTTCCTTCCTATTGATATTGGAATTGTGAATGAACCGAGGTCTTTCTCCTTTAGTGGGATCTTGTTTTTCAATATTGCACTACACTCTTCATTCAATGGTACCACCTTGAATTCTTCAAAGTTTCTTCTATTGGTGAGCACATCCTTCAAGAATTTTACATAATTTGGCATTTGCTTCAAAGCTTCAACTAATGGTAGATTTATGTGAATTTTCTTAAATATGTCCATGAACTTCTCAAAGTGGGCTTCTTCCTTCTTTCTTTTTATTCTTTGTGGAAAAGGAGTGTTGGTGTGTATATTCTGCTTTTTTGTCCACTGCTGACTGATGTTTGCGTTTTAGCAGGCTTCACAATTTCTGCATAATTTCTGCTGTGTTCTTTCTGTACAGCAGCTTCTATATCATTTTTGTTGTGCCCTTTCTACACAACAGCTTCCTCCTTTCTCTGCTGTGTATCAACAGTTTCTTGAGAGCGACTATCACCGTGTTCTTTAATTTTTTCTCCTCTGCTAGGTATTTCTTTTCCACTTCTCAACTCTATTGCTTGACATTATTCCATTCCCTCTCTTTTTGGCATTTCGGTGTCTGTTGGCAGCTTACCAAGAGGTCTATTTCGTAACTCATTTGCTAATTGACCTACTTGAACTTCCAAATTTCGCAATGATACTTGTTGACTTTGTATCACAGCATCATTTCTAGCCATATATTCCTTTATTAGGCTCTCAAGCAATGTTCCCGATATGTGTTGAGCTTGGCTAGTTCCTTCCCCTTGGGTTGTGGCTTGTTGAGAATCATATGTCAATTGATTTTGTAATCCAAAACCCGGAGGGTAATTTGCTTTAGGTGGCATTTGTTGGTTGTATGAGCCTTGTCCCTTACATAAGAAGTTTGGATGGTTTCTCCACCCTGGATTATAAGTATTTGAGGAGGGATTAGTTTTTGGGTTGCCTTGACTAGCTTGATTCCCCACATAAAAAATTGAGGCCGGATTGCTTGGACATTGATCAAAAGTGTGTTTCTCTCCACAATATACACAAGATTCAGTTGCTGTCTGGATCATCACAGTAGCTGTATGGGCTGGTGCTTTGATCATTGAGCCTTGTCCAAACGCTAGATTTTGTAAAATATTAGTCATCGAAGCTAGTTGAGCGTTGATAGAGGACAAAGCATCAACTTCAAGTACTTCTCGGGTCTTCTTTCCTGGGTTGCTTCTCACATCGACCCATTGACAATTGTTAGATGCTATTCTTTCTAAAATCTCATATGCTTCATTGTATGTCTTTGACAAAATATCTCCATTGGCGGAAGCATCAACTACTTGTTTAGTAGCTGTATTTAATCCATTGTAGAAAGTCTCTATTTGTATACAATGAGGTAGTCCATGGTGAGGACACTTTCTAAGCGTCTCCTTAAATCTCTCCCAAGCTTCACTTAGTGTCTCATTTTCAAACTTTTGAAAAGCAACAATCTCATTTCTAAACCGTGCGCTTCTAGTGGGTGGGAAATACTTGAACAAGAATTTCTCTGCTAGACTATTCCAAGAATCAATTATTCCCAGTGCTAAGATATTCAACCATGATTTAGCACCATCCCTCAATGAATATGAGAAAAAGCTCAGTCTAATCACGTCTTTATCCACTCCTTGGAATCGAAATGAGTCACTAACTCCCAAAAATGACTTTAAGTGTAGGTGAGGATCTTTCGACGATAGTCCATGAAATTGCCCAATGGTTTGCAACATTTGAAACATCACGGGCTTTAGCTCAAACGTGGTTGCTTGCATTTCGGGTCTAATAATGCACGGATTTAGCTCTTCCACAGCTGGGTGTGCATATGCTCGGATTGCTCTTTCTCTATCATCTGCTACATGAATGGCATTAGCAGTGATTCTCTCTTGATTAGCCATCATCACTGGATTTTCAAACTAACGATTCAGTTGGGCCATTTGCTGTATATTCTGTTCTGCCATTTTCTGTTTCTCCCTCAACTTTCGTCTAAAGTATCTTCTATTTCAGGATCAAAAATAAATTTCAAACCCGTAGGTGGGTTCATGCACAGAATTCTGCAGCAGTAAGCTCAATTCTGCAGCAGTAAATTCCGCAGTAGAAAATTCAGCTTACTATGGTTTCTTTTTTGCTCCAACTCACGAAAATCTACAACAAGTAAAATAACCAAATTAGTTCCCCGGCAACGGCGCCAAAAACTTGATCGCTTGTGGATGTATATAATAAAATGATGTAAAATTCATAAGAATAAGTGCAAGTATACACTATCACAAGTAGCAAGTAGTAAGTAAATTATCGATTCCACATAGAACCTATCTTTTTGGTTAATTTTATTACTGGAAATTAAGTGAGTTTTTTTTTGTAACATTCAAATGGGTGTGGGTGATTTTAACTACTTAAACAAAACTAAAACAGAGTGCCACTGCTGTCGAATGACGAGAAAATCAATTATAATGAGGAAGGTTCGGCTAAGAGAAATTAAATAGATAAGTTGTTGAGTTTTGTGGTAGATTTTAGTTCCTTTTAATAGATTCTCAAGCCCACCGAGGGTCATGAATGGTGATTATTTCCATAATCGTTGTAATTTCTATTAACAAGGCTGTAAGAGGAATTATTCCTAACCCTCTATTACTCTTCAAGTCTCCTTGCTATGGAACTAGAGTCTTAAAAAGGATTTCATTGCTCCCTCTCTTCTTCCGAATAAGAGAACAACTATATATGTAAAGTAGCTAATTAAACATACATGTAAATCATTAACAACAACTCTTTAATAAACTAAAATCATACCGTCAACATACTTAAACTATATAAAACTCTCTCGCCTTCCCTATTAAGTTTAGCTCTCCATACAAACTGAATTAAACAAAGGAGTCCGCCTCTTCAAAATTGATGGAATAAGGAAAGAGAATAAGGAAATAGAGAGTTATCCCGGTTTGTTGCCGTTCGTCAATGGAAGTTCCCTTCTCTTGAGCTCTAACGTTCACTTCTTTGCCCTAATCAATCCTTGTTGGTCTCCTTTTCCTACTGCAGTCAACAGCAGCTGGATTAGAGTTTTCTTCTTCTTCTCTGGTTTCACGCAGAGGCTGTTGCTGTGTAATTTGATTTTTCTCCCCAAAGTGTGGTTCTCCTCCTCTTGGTCTTCCTTTTCCTTTTATATTTCCCATGAGTTCCCCTTTAGGGTTGAAAATGAATAAGTTGTCCACTCCTTCATTGGGCCTCTAGGGCTGGAAAGGAATAATTTGTCCACTTCTTCATTCGACCTTTAGGGCTGAAAATGAATAAGTTGTCCACATAGGATATTCTTCATTGGGTAATCAATGACCCACTTGGACTGCTGATGTGGATTTAAAATTTTCATGTCATCCCCCATTTATTTCCAAATTTGCTACTCCCTCATGGTTAAGCATAAATGTCTGAAATTTTACCATATAACTCAATTAAATGTACAATTAAGATCGATTTATGCAAAATCATATTTTTTTCATGTTGGATTGCAATAAACGATTTCATGCTCACTAAGTTGAATAAATGGGGTAAATAATGAGAAAATGGTGAATACGAGTGCCATATTAAATACAAAAAGACTTGATATGACTCTACTTTTAAAGAGTTATCAGGTTCTAAACTTCTCGTTTCAATTTTACCTAGATCTGAGGAGTTTCTTGAGTGATAGATATGTAGTTTTTGAGTTATGTAACTAAAAGAGGATTCACACAAGGTACTAACAACCTTCTATTGATAAAATAGGCTATTGTATTCACAGCATCAGTCTAGAATGTCTTTGGTAGTCCAAAATAAATTCTCATGCTTCTTGTCCACTTATTCAATGTTTTGTTCATTCTTTCTGCAACGCCATTTTGTCTTGCCTTACTAGGAACTGTCCTCATTAATCTAATTCTCTCAGCTACACAAAATGTTTTAAACTCTAACTTATAGTACTCTCTTACATTGTCAAGCCTCAAGCATTTGATCTTCAAGTCGATCTGATTTTCAACTTTAGCTTTCCACTTCTTGAAGTTGGCAAACACATATGACTTATGGTTCATGAAATAAATCCACACCTTCCTACTGAAATCATCGATGAAGGTGACGTAGAACTCTGTTCCGCCAAGGAATGGAACTGGAGATGGCCCCCAAACGTTTGTATGGACCATGTCCAACCACACTTCAATTCTCTGTCAGCCTTTGTGAAGCTAACTCGTTTCTATTTGCTCATAATGTAGTTCTCAAAATGACTCATATCAACAGATTTAAGACCTTCGAAAACTCCTTTCAGAGCCACCATATTCATTCCTTTGACGCTCATATGTCCAAGTCTATTGTGCCATAGACTTGAATTTGGAGCACTCTTAGTAGCAACATTCATGTTCATACACCTTGTAGTGGTGTATAAGGTTCCAGAATCTGTGTCACGTCCTACCACCATAACACCCTTCAAAATCTTCCACGAACTCTTCAACGCTGTTGTATAACCTGTGCTGTCCAACTGACCAACAAAGATTAGGTTCTTCTTGAGACTTGGAATATATCTGACATCCTTTAATGTCCACTTATTTCCTACCAGTTTTTTTATACAGACATCCTATTTTCTCTCAATCTTCAAAATTTATGGCTTTTGACTCTCTTATCCAAGTCACCTTTGATACTAACATTGTGACGAGTTATTTTTAAAAATTTAGGACATAAACTTGATAAGAGCATGTTTATTAGAATAAAATTTCTAAAATGAATTTCAAAGTTCATAAATTTATGCATTTATATGCTTAAAAACGTGTGCGATGTAGTTTTCTCTCAAAATTATATATGGGATTCTAAGACATTGATTTATATTGCAAACCAATTCGTTGGTGTGCACAAAATGGAACCGACCTATATGGCTTTTGACCCTCTAATCCAAGTCACCTTTGATACTAACATTTTGACGAATTATTTTTAAAAATTTAGGATATAAACTTCATAAGAGCATGTTTATTAGAATAAAATTTCTAAAATGTATTTCTAAATTCATAAATTTATGCATTTATATGCTTAAAAACGTGTGCGACGTAGTTTTCTCTCAAAATTATATATGGGATTCTAAGACATTGATTTAGATTGCAAACCAATTCGTTGGTGTGCACAAAATGGAACCGACCTGTATTGGTTTGTGGGGATAGTCTTCACTCTTAAGAAGAGAGAAGTAGGTGTCGGTAACGTGACCAAATCGCATGGGATGCAGGAGAAATGTTGGGGCCATCAGGTGGCGAATCTGGATTTCAAATCGTCGTTACTATGCAACAATCAAGTTAAAGGAGAGGTACATGAACGAACTGAGACTACCTTCCTTTTTGGTAGCTCAGTCATTGGAACTTCAAAGTTAAGCGCGCATTTCGTTTTTATGGTTGGGTGACCTCTTGGAAGTTTTCCTAGGATCACGTGAGTGAGGTCAAAACATACTTGAAGAACTTGTGTTGGTCTGTGGAGATAGTCTTCACCGAGGAGTAGGTAGCTTCTTATGGATTCTATTCCTAATTTATTCGACCTAGTTCATAAAAAAAAATTTACAATATGGTTTTGAGAAATGAATCGTCGAAAGCAGGGTTCAAACCTGCGCGGGCAAAGCCCAACAAATTTCAAGTCTGTCTCCTTAACCACTCGGACATATCAACCATTCCCTTGTTGGCATAAATTACGAATGCAAACTAAACACCCAACAAATTAATGATTTTACACCTAGGAAGCATGTTAGTGAGGACAAAACATGCTGGAACGACTTGTATTGATTTGTGGGGATAGTCTTCACTCTTAAGAAGAGAGAAGTAGGTGTCGGTAACGTGACCATGTCGCATGGGATGCAGGAGAAATGTTGGGGCAATCAGGTGCCGAATCTGGATTTCAAATCATCGTTACTATGCAACAATCGAGTTAAAGGAGGGGTACATGATCGAACTGAGACTACCTTCTTTTTTGGTAGCTCAGTCATTGGAACTTCAAAGTTAAGCGCGCATTTCGTTTTTATGGTTGGGTGACCTCTTGGAAGTTGATCTAGGATCCACGTAAGTGAGGACAAAACATACTTGAAGAACTCGTGTTGGTCTGTGGAGATAGTCTTCACTGAAGCGAGGGGTAGGTAGCTTCTTATGGATTCTATTCCTAATTTATTCGACCCAGTTCATAAAAAAAAATTTAAAATATGGTTTTGAGAAATGAATCGTGACAGCAGGGTTCGAACCTACGCGAGCAATACCCAACAGATTTCAAGTCTGTCTCCTTAACCACTCGGACATATCAACCATTCGCTTATTGGCATAAATTACGAATGCAAACTAAACACCCAACAAATTAATGATTTTACACCTAGGAAGCATGTTAGTGAGGACAAAACATGCTGGAACGACTTGTATTAATTTGTGGGGATAGTCTTCACTCTTAAGAAGAGAGAAGTAGGTGTCGGTAACGTGACCATGTCGCATGGTATGCAGGAGAAATGTTGGGGCCATCAGGTGCCGAATCTGGATTTCAAATCGTCGTTACTATGCAACAATCGAGTTAAAGGAGGGGTACATGATCGAACTGAGACTACCTTCCTTTTTGGTAGCTCAGTCATTGGAACTTCAAAGTTAAGCGCGCATTTCGTTTTTATGGTTGGGTGACCTCTTGGAAGTTGATCTAGGATCCACGTAAGTGAGGACAAAACATACTTGAAGAACTCGTGTTGGTCTGTGGAGATAGTCTTCACTGAAGCGAGGGGTAGGTAGCTTCTTATGGATTCTATTCCTAATTTATTCGACCCAATTCATAAAAAAAAATTTAAAATATGGTTTTGAGAAATGAATCGTGACAGCAGGGTTCGAACCTACGCGAGCAATACCCAACAGATTTCAAGTCTGTCTCCTTAACCACTCGGACATATCAACCATTCGCTTATTGGCATAAATTACGAATGCAAACTAAACACCCAACAAATTAATGATTTTACACCTAGGAAGCATGTTAGTGAGGACAAAACATGCTGGAACGACTTGTATTGATTTGTGGGGATAGTCTTCACTCTTAAGAAGAGAGAAGTAGGTGTCGGTAACGTGACCATGTCGCATGGGATGCAGGAGAAATGTTGGGGCAATCAGGTGCCGAATCTGGATTTCAAATCATCGTTACTATGCAACAATCGAGTTAAAGGAGGGGTACATGATCGAACTGAGACTACCTTCTTTTTTGGTAGCTCAGTCATTGGAACTTCAAAGTTAAGCGCGCATTTCGTTTTTATGGTTGGGTGACCTCTTGGAAGTTGATCTAGGATCCACGTAAGTGAGGACAAAACATACTTGAAGAACTCGTGTTGGTCTGTGGAGATAGTCTTCACTGAAGCGAGGGGTAGGTAGCTTCTTATGGATTCTATTCCTAATTTATTCGACCCAGTTCATAAAAAAAAATTTAAAATATGGTTTTGAGAAATGAATCGTGACAGCAGGGTTCGAACCTACGCGAGCAATACCCAACAGATTTCAAGTCTGTCTCCTTAACCACTCGGACATATCAACCATTCGCTTATTGGCATAAATTACGAATGCAAACTAAACACCCAACAAATTAATGATTTTACACCTAGGAAGCATGTTAGTGAGGACAAAACATGCTGGAACGACTTGTATTGATTTGTGGGGATAGTCTTCACTCTTAAGAAGAGAGAAGTAGGTGTCGGTAACGTGACCATGTCGCATGGGATGCAGGAGAAATGTTGGGGCAATCAGGTGCCGAATCTGGATTTCAAATCATCGTTACTATGCAACAATCGAGTTAAAGGAGGGGTACATGATCGAACTGAGACTACCTTCCTTTTTGGTAGCTCAGTCATTGGAACTTCAAAGTTAAGCGCGCATTTCGTTTTTATGGTTGGGTGACCTCTTGGAAGTTGATCTAGGATCCACGTAAGTGAGGACAAAACATACTTGAAGAACTCGTGTTGGTCTGTGGAGATAGTCTTCACTGAAGCGAGGGGTAGGTAGCTTCTTATGGATTCTATTCCTAATTTATTCGACCCAATTCGTAAAAAAAAAATTAAAATATGGTTTTGAGAAATGAATCGTCGACAGCAGGGTTCGAACCTGTGCGGGCAATGCCCAACAAATTTCAAGTCTGTCTCCTTAACCACTCGGACATATCAACCATTCACTTATTGGCATAAATTACGAATGCAAACTAAACACCCAACAAATTAATGATTTTACACCTAGGAAGCATGTTAGTGAGGACAAAACATGCTGGAACGACTTGTATTGATTTGTGGGGATAGTCTTCACTCTTAAGAAGAGAGAAGTAGGTGTCGGTAACGTGACCATGTCGCATGGTATGCAGGAGAAATGTTGGGGCCATCAGGTGCCGAATCTGGATTTCAAATCGTCGTTACTATGCAACAATCGAGTTAAATGAGGGGTACATGATCGAACATAGACTACCTTCCTTTTTGGTAGCTCAGTCATTGGAACTTCAAAGTTAAGCGCGCATTTCGTTTTTATGGTTGGGTGACCTCTTGGAAGTTTTCCTAGGATCCACGTGAGTGAGGACAAAACATACTTGAAGAACTCGTGTTGGTTTGTGGAGATAGTCTTCACTGAAAATTTATTCGACCCAGTTCATAAAAAAAAAATTTTAAATATGGTTTTGAGAAATGAATCATCGACCGCAGGGTTCGAACCTGCGCAGGCAAAGCCCAACAAATTTCAAGTCTGTCTCCTTAACCACTCGGACATATCGACCATTCGCTTGTTGGCATAAATTACGAATGTAAACTAAACACCCAACAAATTAATGCTTCTACACCTAGGAAGCATGTTAGTGAGGACAAAACATGCTGGAACGACTTGTATTGGTTTGTGGGGATAGTCTTCACTCTTAAGAAGAGAGAAGTAGGAGTCGGTAACGTGACCATGTCGCATGGGATGCAGGAGAAATGTTGGGGCCATCAGGTGCCGAATCATGATTTCAAATCGTCGTTACTATGAAACAATCGAGTTAAAGGAGGGGTACATGATCGAACTCAGACTACCTTCCTTTTTTGTAGCTCAGTCATTGGAACTTCAAAGTTAAGCGCGCATTTCGTTTTTATGGTTGGGTGACCTCTTGGAAGTTTATCTAGGATCCACGTGAGTGAGGACAAAACATACTTGAAGAACTCGTGTTGGTTTGTGGAGATAGTTTTCACTGAAGCGAGGGGTAGGTAGCTTCTTATGGATTCGATTCCTAATTTATTCGACCCAGTTCATAAAAAAAAATTTAAAATATGGTTTTGAGAAATGAATCATCGACAGCAGGGTTGAAACCTGCGCGGGCAATGCCCAATAGATTTCAAGTCTGTCTCCTTAACCACTCGGACATATCAACTATTCGCTTATTGGCATAAATTACGAATGCAAACTAAACACCCAACAAATTAATGATTTTACACCTAGGAAGCATGTTAGTGAGGACCAAACATGCTGGAACGACTTGTATTGATTTGTGGGGATAGTCTTCACTCTTAAGAAGAGAGAAGTAGGTGTCGGTAACGTGACCATGTCGCATGGTATGCAGGAGAAATGTTGGGGCCATCAGGTGCCGAATCATGATTTCAAATCGTCGTTACTATGCAACAATCGAGTTAAAGGAGGGGTACATGATCGAACTGAGACTACCTTCCTTTTTGGTAGCTCAGTCATTGGAACTTCAAAGTTAAGCGCGCATTTCGTTTTTATGGTTGGGTGACCTCTTGGAAGTTGATCTAGGATCCACGTAAGTGAGGACAAAACATACTTGAAGAACTCGTGTTGGTCTGTGGAGATAGTCTTCACTGAAGCGAGGGGTAGGTAGCTTCTTATGGATTCTATTCCTAATTTATTCGACCCAATTCGTAAAAAAAAAATTAAAATATGGTTTTGAGAAATGAATCGTCGACAGCAGGGTTCGAACCTGTGCGGGCAATGCCCAACAAATTTCAAGTCTGTCTCCTTAACCACTCGAACATATCAACCATTCACTTATTGGCATAAATTACGAATGCAAACTAAACACCCAACAAATTAATGATTTTACACCTAGGAAGCATGTTAGTGAGGACAAAACATGCTGGAACGACTTGTATTAATTTGTGGGGATAGTCTTCACTCTTAAGAAGAGAGAAGTAGGTGTCGGTAACGTGACCATGTCGCATGGTATGCAGGAGAAATGTTGGGGCCATCAGGTGCCGAATCATGATTTCAAATCGTCGTTATTATGCAACAATCGAGTTAAAGGAGGGGTACATGATCGAACTGAGACTACCTTCCTTTTTGGTAGCTCAGTCATTGGAACTTCAAAGTTAAGCGCGCATTTCGTTTTTATGGTTGGGTGACCTCTTGGAAGTTTATCTAGGATCCACGTAAGTGAGGACAAAACATACTTGAAGAACTCGTGTTGGTCTGTGGAGATAGTCTTCACTGAAGCGAGGGGTAGGTAGCTTCTTATGGATTCTATTCCTAATTTATTCGACCCAGTTCATAAAAAAAAATTTAAAATATGGTTTTGAGAAATGAATCGTGACAGCAGGGTTCGAACCTACGCGAGCAATACCCAACAGATTTCAAGTCTGTCTCCTTAACCACTCGGACATATCGACCATTCGCTTATTGGCATAAATTACGAATGCAAACTAAACACCCAACAAATTAATGATTTTACACCTAGGAAGCATGTTAGTGAGGACCAAACATGCTGGAACGACTTGTATTGATTTGTGGGGATAGTCTTCACTCTTAAGAAGAGAGAAGTAGGTGTCGGTAACGTGACCATGTCGCATGGTATGCAGGAGAAATGTTGGGGCCATCAGGTGCCGAATCATGATTTCAAATCGTCGTTACTATGCAACAATCGAGTTAAAGGAGGGGTACATGATCGAACTGAGACTACCTTCCTTTTTGGTAGCTCAGTCATTGGAACTTCAAAGTTAAGCGCGCATTTCGTTTTTATGGTTGGGTGACCTCTTGGAAGTTTTCCTAGGATCCACGTGAGTGAGGTCAAAACATACTTGAAGAACTCGTGTTGGTCTGTGGAGATAGTCTTCACTGAAGCGAGGAGTAGGTAGCTTCTTATGGATTCTATTCCTAATTTATTCGACCTAGTTCATAAAAAAAAAATTAAAATATGGTTTTGAGAAATGAATCGTCGACAGCAGGGTTCGGACCTGCGCAGGCAAAGCCCAACAGATTTCAAGTCTGTCTCCTTAACTACTCGGACATATCGACCATTCGCTTGTTGGCATAAATTACGAATACAAACTAAACACCCAACAAATTAATGATTTTACACCTAGGAAGCATGTTAGTGAGGACCAAACATGCTGGAACGACTTGTATTGGTTTGTGGGGATAGTCTTCACTCTTAAGAAGAGAGAAGTAGGTGTCGGTAACGTGACCATGTCGCATGGTATGCAGGAGAAATGTTGGGGCCATCAGGTGCCGAATCATGATTTCAAATCGTCGTTATTATGCAACAATCGAGTTAAAGGAGGGGTACATGATCGAACTGAGACTACCTTCCTTTTTGGTAGCTCAGTCATTGGAACTTCAAAGTTAAGCGCGCATTTCGTTTTTATGGTTGGGTGACCTCTTGGAAGTTTTCCTAGGATCCACGTGAGTGAGGTCAAAACATACTTGAAGAACTCGTGTTGGTCTGTGGAGATAGTCTTCACTGAAGCGAGGAGTAGGTAGCTTCTTATGGATTCTATTCCTAATTTATTCGACCTAGTTCATAAAAAAAAAATTAAAATATGGTTTTGAGAAATGAATCGTCGACAGCAGGGTTCGGACCTGCGCAGGCAAAGCCCAACAGATTTCAAGTCTGTCTCCTTAACTACTCGGACATATCGACCATTCGCTTGTTGGCATAAATTACGAATACAAACTAAACACCCAACAAATTAATGATTTTACACCTAGGAAGCATGTTAGTGAGGACCAAACATGCTGGAACGACTTGTATTGGTTTGTGGGGATAGTCTTCACTCTTAAGAAGAGAAAAGTAGGTGTCGGTAACGTGACCATGTCGCATGGGATGTAGGAGAAATGTTGGGGCCATCAGGTGCCGAATCTGGATTTCAAATCGTCGTTACTATGCAACAATCGAGTTAAAGGAGGGGTACATGAATGAGACTACCTTCCTTTTTGTTAGCTTAGCTTCAAAGTTAAGCGCACATTTCTTTTTTATGGTTGGGTGACCTCTTGGAAGTTTTCCTAGGATCCACGTGAGTGAGGACAAAACATTTTTGAAGAACTCGTGTTGGTCTGTGGAGATAGTCTTCACTCTTAAGAAGCGAGGAGTAGATAACTTCATATGGATTCTATTCCTAATTTATAAAATAAAATTTTAAAATAAGCTGTCGACAACAAGGTTTGAACCTATGCGAGCGAAGTCTAACAAATTTCAAGTTTGTCTCTTTAACTAGCTGAACATATCAACCATTCACTTGTTAACATAAATTACGAATGTAAACTAAACACTGAACAAATTAATGATTTTACAGCTAATTAACCTACTACTTTTAAGATTCAAGAAATTTATGGCATTTGACCATCTTGTCCAAGTCACCTTTACTCTAAGGTTTTGACGTGTTTTGTTTTTTAATTTAGGACATAAACATGATAAGAGCATGCTTATTAAAATATAATTTCTAAGATGTATTTCAAAATTCATAAATTTATGCATTTATATGCTTAAAAACATGTGCTATGTAGTTCACTCTCAAAATTATATATGGATTCTTACAAGTGTATAAGAAAATTCCGGCCTAAGACATTGAATTAGGTATCATACCAGTTGGTTGGTGTGCACAAAATATGTGACACACAAGTAGAGGGTACATGAATTAACCGAGACCACATATGAATGAGATGGGTCGTGAGGATAAGTGACTAAGAAAGGGTTAAAGAAAATTAAAGTTACTACCTATACCAACAATGTATACCTACCTTTTTGGTAGCTCAATCATATGAACTTCATAATAATTAAGCATGTTTTGCTTGGTGTGATTCTAGTTAGGTGAACCCATGACTTGTATTGGGCTGTGGGGATAGTCTTCACTCTTAAGAAGCTAGGAATAGGTAACCTGACCATGTCGCAGGAGAATGTCAAGGTCATCCGGTGTCGACCTAACCATATCGCAGGAGAATGTCAGAGTCATCATGTGTCGAATTTGAATTTTAAATTCTGGGTATGGGGCATTACAAATTGTATCAAAGCGATACCTCTCCCAGTAAGATGTGCTTCGGGGACGAACCAAGACGGAAGCTATTGGGCATGTGACACCGAAGTAAAGGAGGGGTACATAAATTAACGGAAACCACATTCGAATGAGAAGGGTCCTGAGGATAGGATGACTAAACTCATGTTGGTTGTTGGGATAATCTTCACTCTAAAGAAGTAGATAATGTGATCATGTCCCAGAAGATGCAAGGATGCAAGGGAATGTTGGGGCTATCAAGTGCCGAATCCTGACCCGAATCCTCTGACCAATTGAGTTATATTAGCTACAACGGGTCTTGAAAAGTTCAGATCTTATTTAGAGATTCTAAAGACTAAACAAAACTGATTAAACCAGTGAAAGGAATTGCTTAAAGATTTATTACAACTTAGAAAGGACAGTAAATAATTTTAACAACAAAGTAGAATACAAACCCTCTCTTCTCTCTTCCTTCTTCACTAAACCTCTACAGTCACCCTCTCATGACTGACAATTAAATTAAAACCCTAATTAATTAAAGAGCAAACGACCAAATTAAAAGCTTTTGAACACAGAAATGAAATGAAATTAATATCTGTTCTTGGCTGTTGATATTAATACTTGGATGCTTTGCCACACTTGATAGCATTGAGTGGAATGTCAGCCTCAGTGTACAAACTCTTTTCATCATTCCATACCTTAAAATACAATTGTTGACCCAAATAGTTTCTCCACCATACTGTAGACCTCAAATTCCACATCCCCTTGTTGTCTAATGACACCAATATTGCAGTCCAAGACTTTGGATATACCTGTCCAAACATAACCCCAATCAATCTCTTCTTTTTTAAAATTTTATTTTATGATATTCTATTTAGTTCGATAATTTATAGGATACGTGAATCTCTACAATTCATGTTGTAGATTCAAATCCTTATCGAGCATGATTTGATTTTCGTTACTATTCTATTAACTTGACCTCTTAATCGAGAAAAGTAAATATATTAATTAACTAATCAAAGCTCTCGAATGAAATAAATGATATGTGCAAGCTAAAATTACCTGAACAATTTGTCTTGAGATACCATCCACTAAATTATAGCGTTTTCTCATTTATATGTAACAACCCTAAATTTCCACATACTCAGAGTTGCTACTACGTCTCATGTTCATCTCTAATGCGAAAATATAACTCTTAAAATGAATATCATTTAAAGATAAACTTCGAAAAACGCTTAAAACAATTTCTTTTCTAGAAAACACAATCATAGTCTTACGTGCTCAAATACGAAATACTAAAATAAATAAAAGCAATATAACATAATTTAAAACAATAAGATGCATAACAACCTATTCTAACATAAATCTAGAAATTTAAATATGAATCTACTCAATTATACCAATGAAATAAATGACATGTGTAGGCTAAAATTACCTGAACAGTGTGTCTTGAGATACCATCCACTAAATTATATCGTTTTCTCATGTTATATGTCCAAACACCCGAACCATATCTAAAAAATATAAACATAAATCTAGTGAGTTAGGATCATTTTAATTTTAATTTTCCATAATTGAAAATTTTTAAAAACTAAAAAATATATATATATTTTTAAAAATTTAGGAAAAAAAACAATAAAAACAACGTACCCAACAACGTAGAAACTGGTTCCATCAAAATGCCAAGATTGGACAGTGCTTTCTTTGTTTTGGAACACAATTTCCACAAAATCATGAAGAGTAATATTAACAACCGAGACACCAAGCATCGCAGGTCGAGAAGTTGGGGTATCAGTGAAGGTATTGATATCAAAAACGCCAGGGATTTTGAACCAATCAGCCAACTTTAATGGCGTTGGTGGATCAACATAAGACACGTTATTAACCGCACAACGAAGCGCTCCTTTTATCTTTGTCAATGAGTTCTCTATTATCAATCTCCTCACCACCGTTATGTTCCCATAATGGAACGACCCTTGTGGGTTTGGCCTTGCTGCATTTGCCGTCAAATTTAGCCTGTTCAATTCCAAACAAAATCAACCCCATTTGTGTAACCAAATGATGATAGCGTTTAGAAAAATATGGGATGTTCAAACCTTATAGTCCGCGCTTGTTTCATGGACCAATGAAGGTGGTAGGTTGGTCCAATGGGCAAAGGCTTGGAAGGAGGGGTTGTAGAGCCTTCATATTTAAGGATTCCAATGGCATTCAGAATTGGCTTTGTGAAACGAGTAGAGGCCACAAAGTAATAGCTCTTGGATGCTAAGTTCTTGAGAGACACTAAAACAGCGGCGGATTGGCCTGGATGAATGTCCAATGACTCGTATGTCTCTTGCATGGTGTGTGCTCCTTCAACCTCCACGAGTGTCATTAAATGTCCTTGAATTCTGAAGTTTATTGATGTTGCTATCCCAACATTTGATATCCTCAACTTGTATGTTAGGCCTACAAAAACATAAAGTTTAGTACTTTAACAATGTCTCTAAGGTTTACAAGTGCAACTCTTTGGATGTTACCTTTCTTAAGAACTAGTGTTGTACTCGACTTTCCATTTATGAGAAGACCGTTAGGTAGAGGGAGCTGAACTCCGGATTCCAATTTCTTACGTAACGTCTACATGATATGATATAACAGATAGTTCAAACGTTTAATTTTTCATTTTTAAGTTTATAATTTAATATTTTTGTAGATAAAATGTAAATCGAGAAGGAAATTACCTTATGGTCGGTGTTGTACCAATCGCCGATCAGAAGGTCGAGCTCGCCATTGGGAATAGGGTAAGGAGTTGTTATGACAGTTCTAGGTTGGATCACAAAGGCTCCGAAGCCACCGGCTGCCCTTTGGAAGTTGATGGAAGGAAAGTATGTGAAGGTTCCAATTTGATCCTTAACTTGGAATTTGTATGTCCAATTCGAGTTTGGAGGGATTGGACAATTGGTTCC
Organism: Cucurbita moschata; assembly: GCF_002738365.1. NCBI lineage: Eukaryota > Viridiplantae > Streptophyta > Magnoliopsida > Cucurbitales > Cucurbitaceae > Cucurbita > Cucurbita moschata. The sequence goes on from NW_019268529.1 coordinate 2,149,607, forward strand.
TAGCACTCCATCTTGCCACGATGTTCTCCTTTGCTTGATTCCACTCCTAAATTTATCGAGATTATTAATTATTTATAATAGGATAAGTTTGATAATAATATGAGAAATTGAATCTCAAAGAAATGAATACGACACGAGTAATAATAATCATGGATTCACGTGCAAATATTTGATATCATAAGTAATAATATTTTAAATACTAACCATGTAAAGAGGAAAGGCTCATCGAGCTTGTTAATGACATTTACAATTATGTTATCATTTGTCTCACACTCGATCCTTGGGGCTGGAAATTGCCCGTTCACAAGAATTATCTATACAAAAGAGATAAATGAGAATATATAGAGAGAGAGAAATAGAGGAAGGTTGAGAATGAAACCTTTTGTTGAACACCAAGGGGAGCACGTGTACCATACGTAACCTGAAATGTGAAATACCTATACGGGTCTTCTGCATTCACCCAATACGTACTGAAAGTGCAACAAGCCAATATAATCCCCAAGATCAAATTTACCAAATTGCCCTCCCTCATTTTCGATATTCTCCTGCCACAAGCTTCATACAGCACAAACTAATTAGTTTTCAACACTCAAACTAAATCAAATCCAATATTTACGAGTATTCTAAAAAGTTAGAACGTAAAATTTTGTCTCTTATTTTCAGGCTCTGCTCTTCCAGCTAAGAGTAGCGGAAGAGAAAAAAGCTTGAAGACTCGAAGACTGACGAATAACGAGCGTAGCGAAAGACGGAGAAAAGAAGACGATACCTAGAGAAGAGAGAGAGAGAGGAAAGATGGAGAGGAAGAAGTGAAGGGATGAGTAGAGAATGGTTATATTATTTATGGAAAGAGGAAGTGTTTATGGAGAAGAGTGTAGAGTGTAGAGTGTGGTTTAAGGAATTAGCAGAACCCTCACGAGCTCATACATTTGTAACCGCCGGATTTCATGCTTCTTAATTACCTCCTATTTGCATACATACCCTTATATTTTATACAATCCCCATCTTTCACCCTCTACTTTCTTTTTTTTTCTTTTTTCAAAATTTATAAACTTAATTAAGATATTATTAATTAAACATAATATTGTTTATATAAATATGCATTTGTGTGAGATCCAAAACATATTAATTAAAGAGTGAAAATGAAGTTGGTAATGCATGGATTACAAGCGAAGTGACTGGCTACTGGATATGTCGGTGGCCCAGTTGGCTGGGGCTGCTACAAAGCTAAGCAAGCAGCCGACGGGATTGGCGCAGCCGGGGATGGATCCTCATTAATTATTGCACATACCTTAATCACATAAACAAATATTATAAATATTCTCTATACAAAAAAAAAAAAAAAAAAAAAATTGCTCATAAATTATTGGTTCACTCTCCACTCTCCTCTGTTCAAGGTTAACTCTAATTTGGTCTTTGCTGATATTAAAATATACCATTTGGTGTCGGTATCTTTTCTTTTTATATATATATAGTTAAATTATATGAATCTATATAAATATAAATAGATGGAGGGAACTACGTTTAAATATGTAGTTAAGCTTGGGCTAGTTGTTGGATGATGGAAGTCCCACATCGACTAATTTAGGGTGTGATCATGGGTTTATAAGTGAGGAATATTAACTCCATTGGTATGAGGCCTTTTGGGGAAGCCCAAAGCAAAGCTATGAGAGCTTATGCTCAAAGTGGACAATATCATACCATTGTGGAGAGTCGTGTTCGTCTAACATGGTATCAGAGCCATGCCCTAAACTTAGTCGTGCCAATAGATTGGTAAATCCTCGAATCCTCAAATATCGAACAAAGAACTCTTAAGAAAAAGGAGCCAAGCCCCTCCTCGAAGGCAGTAAAAAATGACTAAGACTCTAAAGGAGTCGAGCCTCGATTAAGGGGAGGCGCACTTTGTTCGAGGGGAGGTGTTGGATGATGGAAGTCCCACATCGATCATGGGTTTATAAGTGAGGAATATTAACTCCATTGGTATGAGGTCTTTTGGGGAAGCCCAAAGCAAAGCCACGAGAGCTTATGCTCAAAGTGGATAATATCATACCATTGTGGAGAGTCGTGTTCGTCTAACACTAGTGTTTATATGATCCACTTTATAATTGTTACGCGAATGATTTGATCCAATTCGTTCATGTGGACACATGTGAGTGGGATATCATATGCAATGAATTTGTATAAGATTACGTCATGAAGTATTTAATCTTTTTGTATAAATTAATTAATTGAGAAGATTGATATTTCATAAGATGATCATATGTGGCTCGATCTTAATCTTGAGTGAGTTATAACTTCTGTCTATAACGACTTGTTCTTTGATTTGCATGGATGAGATGTCTATAACGACTTGTTCTTTGATTTGCATGGATGAGAATGACTTTTAGAGTCGATTTAATATATTTATCATTTTGAAAACTTGACCGAATAGAGAGCTGGAAACATAATTTCATGAGATGAAATTCACTTCTTCCTTTATAGAAAAATAGAAGAGTAATTCTCGGGGGTTGATTTCAAAACTTGAACAGTGGAACATCTTCCTCTCATTGACCGAAGAGTAACTTAGTTTATGATTGAATCATAAATAAATTGTCCATTAAAGAATTAGTAGTGTACTTTAGGTAAAATATAATACAAAAGTAAAACAGATTTTTGACCCAACTGTAATTATGAATGATCGACTTGCATGTAATGATTATATCAATCATCTCTTGTCTTTTTTCGCTTTGTAATTATAGTTGGTCTCTATCTCCCCCATTCAGCGGAGGTGCTGGTTTGGGGTCTCTCCCCCATTTGGGTGATCATGGACAAGAGTCGAAATTCAATTTAGCTAACTTTGAACAAGTCATTTAGTTATTTGTGAAATTCAATTTGTTCAGTTAAGTCATATGACACATATTTTTAGTAGGCGATCTCGCCCCCATCATAAAATCAATCTCGTGATCTATATGCCCTGGTGGAGATAAATCCTTTGTTTGACTTTACTCTTTTGTAGAGAGGTTTCTGTTCGAGTTAACTCACTCGAGCTCCCTTCGTCAACTATAATAATGGCAACGAGAGTAAGTCATCATGGCTAAGATCCCTTCTCAACTATATTGATAACATCATCTTCATCCTTTTTGGTTGACTAGTGTTAGTTTGAATGATTGTTGGGTTAAACCACATTACTAACTGAGCATTTTGCTAGAGGCATGGGAATGACTTTGTGTTCCAGCATAATATTCATCCCTAACACAATGTTGAAGTCATCCATCTTGACAATCACAAAGTCAGTTTGTCCACTCCAAGTCTCTAACTTAATTGAAGTTGTAACGACCCTAAATTTCCACATACTCAGAGTCGCTACTAACGTCTCATGCTCATCTATAATACGGAAATATAATTCTTACATGAACATAATTGATAACGAAAATTTCAAAAAAACGTTTAAAACAACTTCTTCTCTGAAAACACAGCCATGGTCTTACGTGTTTAAATATGAAATACTGAAATTTAGAAAAAACAAAAACAAATACAAAATAATTTAAAACAATTAAATGCAAAACAACCTATTCTAACTTAAGACTAGAAATTTAAATATGAGTCTACCCTATGCACGTGCTACAGTCTCTGCTCGCGATGTCGCCGTCCTCCGTACAAGTACGCCTTGCCTTTACCTGAAAAATGATGTGGCACACGGCCTGAGTATTTCAAAGAATACTCAGTAAGTGACCCCACTATAGGGGGCCATGCAAATGCAAACACATGCAATCATAATTTAGGGATCTATCTCTAATCATCTTAGGGGTGGCCTCCAGTCTCGGATAAATTGGATGTGTAGTACTTCCCTACACACGACTCACACGTGCGAGTGTGAATCCCCAGGGTGCTCGCACACCCCCTGGACCCTCTGGTCAAGCTAATCTGTAGCGACGTCCGGAGGTCAGCGGAACCCCATAGTGTCATGCGCCTCATGAACACCCTCATCTGTGTGCATTCGCACCTATGCGCATTCGCGCTCATCATATGGTGCGCGTCCGCACTCATCATCTCTAGGGGAAGTAGCCCTATGCTTATGAACATATAATATGCATGAGGTCCCTCTAAATCCATCATAATGTCTCTTCTGACACAACCCTCTAGTCTCATCTCTTTGTTACTCTAGGTAACACATACTCGTGGATATTTATATTAATATCATTTTCACGCTCTTAGGGTTGTGTCCTATATCGATCTAACGACATGATGCAATATGACACTCATTATCATATAGCATGCTCAATATGGAAACATCATCATATTAAGGTAAACGTCACGCAATCATCATACTCATCATATTGCCACAAAGTGCATCAAACATATCAAGTACGACATTCATCAATATATATATATATACTGAGCACATCATCAGGTATCATAACCCATACATCATCATAACTCATACATCATCATAAGTCATACATCATACATCATCATAAGTCATATACCGCATCGTACGACATAGTTCATACATCATCATAACTCATACAATTTTTAGTCTATCTAAGGCCACTTACCTTATTAGCTTATACGGTTGTCACCAATTTATCTTTAACGAAAGTTCGATTTTTTCCTTTGTATCCAAGCCAACCTATAAGAATCCATGGCATCAATTTCATGTTAAATTCTCTAACTCTTACAATGGTTCATGTGCTAAATTTCATACGAGCATTAAAGACTTTGCAGAGATAAAGTCTTGGAACGATTCTATTTATATTAAGATCTATTTTTTTATTTCGATTGACTTCTCTCTTGTCTTTTGATATTTTTTCTTTACTCTGCTTTTTTTCTCAATTTTTTGTTCAAGACATATTCTTGACCAATTTTTTTTAATCGATTCTTACTTAATCATATTGTTGGTCGATTCGGATCCATTCTTACTCCCAACTCTTCCCTTTTGTTTTTCTCTTCCACTGTATTTTTTTTCTTTTGATTTTCTATTCTGGCCTTCTCTGTATTTTCTTCCTTGCCTTTTTTTTTTTCTCTGTATGCCTTCTCTGTATTTTTTTCTTTTACTTCTCTCTATTTTTTTCTCTGTATGCCTTCTCTGTATTTTCTCTTTTACTTCTTTACTGCTCTCTGTATTTTCTCTTTACTTCCTGCTCTTTATTTATTTATTTTTTCTTTTCCCTTTACTTCATGCTCTTTATTTTTTTTCTTTTCCCTGCATTTCTACTTCTCTCTCTTTCCTTTTGATTTTGCTTACCGTATTTTGCCTCCTATCTATATATATATACATTTTTTTTTGTCTTTTCTTTTGATTTTGTTAACAGTATTTTGGCCTCTCTACCGTCATCTCATATTTTTTTGTATTCTAATTAATTCTTCTTTCCAAATCTTTTCTTTATCTTATATGTATTTTATTTTTTTTTCCTTCCTCTAATTTTGTTAAAATCTAAAATTCACAGATAAATTTTCATTCCAAATCTTTCCTTTCTTCTTTCCTCTTTCCTTTCTTATTTACCTGTTAATTTTTTGTTCGGATTCTTCTCTTTTACTCTCTATTTTGTATTTATTTTTCTATCTGCTCTGTATTTTCTTTTATTCTATTGACAAATATTTCCCTCATCTATCTGTTCTAGTTATTTTTCTATGACCTAACATCATAACCAAAAATCTAAATAACTAAGCAAAAGAACCAGTGATCTAATTCTGAATAATTAGACAAACGAAAAGGAAATCTGATCGGGATAAATGAAAAAGAGACCAGAGATCTGAAACATGACTTACCGTAATAACGACAAGATCTCTCTCCACAAATTAAATCTCCAGCTCTCCTAGTAAATCAATCTGGTTGTTTGTATTTTTTTCTTCATTGAGGAACCACCCATGATCCAGTATTTTGATTTGGGATATTGACTGATGAATTGGTTGAGGAGAGATAGTTGGGAGAGGAAGGAGGGGTTAGTGGAGAGTAGTTTACGGAAAATTATTATTTTAATTATTAAAATTAAAATTTTTTTTTTTGGGTCGTTACAGAAGTTCTCTTTGCAACTCCTAAGACAAGTAGGGTTGTTGAATTGACGTCTTTTATCTATCATGTATCTCGATATTAAAAGATTCTCAAGCGTTCACTTCAGTTTCCGTCATGAAGTTGCGGGTGGCTTAAAGTCAACTATAGTGTTCTTGGCCGCTCTATGGTTAACTCAGGTCTCGACATACATAAGATCACTTTCCACTAGCTCTTCTATCTCTTTCACTCTCTTCTAAAGAAGTACTTTAGTGCCCTCATGCGGGGGTGTTCAATGCTTTCAACTAGCGGGGGTGTTCAATGCTTTCAACTAGCGGTGTTTCAACTTTCACTATCTCATACTCAGCTTCTGAGTTCATTTAAAATTTTGCTTGGAAGGCATAGAGTGATGCCTTTTTGGGCACTCAGTTTCTCGGTGGCCCCCTTTACATATGAAGCAAAACAAGGGATCTTGACTATGATTGTTCTAGCTGTGAGGTCTTGCCAATGGAGTTCTACTGTATTGGGAGGACTTGCATGCTCCTCCTCCGCCTTCAAGTCTATCGCTTCCCACACCTTTTGAGTTAGATTGATAATTTTTATTACACTCCACCTTGGGTTTGATCACAGCTAAAGTCAAACAGTCGTATGACTGTAGCATCGGCCGTGGAAAGGTCATGGACTCTTTGTTCAAACAGTCGTATGACTATAGCATAGGCCGTGGAAAGGTCATGGACTTTTTGTTCAATCTTCACCTAGTGCTTCAGCACCTCAACAAAACTGAAGACCTTGTCTTTACCAAACCTATAACGAATATCTAATATATAAGTCCAGAAAACTACTTAACATAGTCTTAGATATTGTCAGGATGCCTCAACTCCCTTAACTTTCTTCTTATGATTATCTCAATATTATTCGAAAAGAGGATGCCTCAACTCCCTTAACTTTCTTCTTATGATTATCTCAATATTATTCGAAAAGAACTGAGAGAATATTTCTTGTTTTAAGCTCTCTCAAATCTCTACAACACATCGTTCATCTTAAATGACCATGTACTTGGATCTCCACTACAACTTTGCATCGTCAACTAAATGCATTGTTGTCAACATGACTTTTACTTCTTCTGCCACGCTATTGTTTTCTAAAGTCTTGGCATCTCGAACCCTACAAAAGGGATTGGGCTCCAGGACCTTTACGTTGTTAATTGGACTACATCCCCAGCTGGGATTTGGTTCCCCTCCGCTCTCATGGTGAGGTATAGTTTGGCGCTCAAATCTTCCAATTCAATCCTAACTACTCCAAGGACTACTCTTAGATCCTCAAACATTTCTGAGACTATTTGAACGATCGCTTGTTGGGTATTTCCTAGGCCCTCAATACGTTCTTCCATCGAGTCATCCTCACGCTCGAAGCCACTAATAGTTGTGGCCATGTCTTCTAGGGCCTCGACCTTACCAACTAACTCGCGGATTGGCATTGCCTCTAGGTGGCATACCATTTCTTCGATTATGTCGGCTTTAGCGGCAATCTCATTCTTGTGAGACTCCAAAAGCTCCATTGCGTCAGGAACTTCACTTAGGTAGAGCACCTGATCTTCAATATCTACCAATCAGTCAGTCTGGACTTGTCCAGTTGTTTTGTAGCGAACATGTTTGATTACTATGATTCAAGGAGTTGACTGCTTGATACCACTTGTCACAGTCGCATTTTGTGGCACTAGGACAACGATTATACAACACTTTTTTTAATTCAGCAAACAAGTAGCAACAACAACTTTGATAGCATATAACCTATAGTTCATTTTGGTTATTTTAATCCTAGCAGGTGTAGACATGATTTTGGTGGATAGTCGTGCACCCCCACATTGATATGGCAAGAATAGTAAGAACCTAACTATACATGAAAGCAAGTAAAATGGGATATTGGCAGGCACGTGTGCAACATCACCAACCGCCTCTCTTTTTTTTACCCCAACCGTAAGAGTATTTTTAAATATTCTAACGGTTCATATTTGTAAATTGTTTTAATGATTTTTGGTACATAGTAACCACAACACACATGTAGTAACCGTCTTATTTTAAAGAAAGAGTAAAGTCATTACAACCGCATTATATTTGTGATTACTTTCCTTCCACATTCGGTCGATTGAATTTACTTTGATTTTTTATAATAAGTTACCGCTGCATAATATTTTACCCTTCAATCTTTACCATATATTTTACTTTCCTATTTAGAATCTATTTGAATGATTTGAAAAGTGTTGATCACGTTTTACTCTTCATCTACAAATACAAATATTAGAAAATTGTTATTGTCATACAAAACAATAAGGTGTGGTTGAAGCATACAAAAGTCAACACTTTCTCCTCGATAAAAATAATTAAATTTTTTAGACTAATGTAATACATCCACCAATGTCCCTTAGTTTGTACTTTACAAATTTTAAAATAAAACATTAATCTAGAGAGATTTTGATCAAATATTTATAAAAATTTGTATCCTAAGTTTCCTTTTTCCCCTTCAAAAAGAGAAGTATTAATTTAACAATGAACAATGAAGAACAAAATGTAAAGAGATTGATTGATTGACTTTGATATGATCCAATGAGTTGGACACATGAAAGGAATTTAATTGCATGTGTCTTGGAATTTTTACTTCCAATGCTCCTTGAGATCTCACCTTCTCCATCTAATTTTCCTATTTTCAAGTCTTTATATATAATATATATATGCATGAATTTCTTGCTTATTAAGCTATGCATGCTATTGCTAGATAACCCTTTTTTTTTACGATCATTATGTGAAATTTGGATTCTTAATTTTACTGTTTTACCCTTTACAAACTTTTGCATTTGTTTATCTTAGAGGTCTTAAGTGTTTTAAGTTTTTTTAAAAAAAATGTTCTAATTTATATAGTTTAGTTTTTGTGCTATAATTAATATAAAAAATGTTGTATGACACCAAATGGATTTGTGGAAATGCATTTGGGATAATAATGAATTGAAACAAGTGTTTTAAAATTTGTATTAAACATCATATAAGTTAGCTGAAAGCTGAGTAATGCATGACCTACAGCAATCTAAAGGGGGCTTTATTTGATCAACCAAAATTGATCTATTTCTTCCAATACCTTTATCTAATTGACATGAACTACATGGGACTTCTCCGTCCTGTCAAAACAGAAGGCCTCTTAACTTATCATCAAGCAAGGGGAAGATCATAAAAGAGAAAGTCTAAAACTTTTGTACAGAGTACATAAATTCATGCAAATTAACAACGAGAAACAAATACAGGTCAATGTCAAAGGCAATAGCAAAAAAAAAAAAAAAAAAAAAAAAAAAAAAAAAAAAAAAAAAAAAAAAAAAAAAAAAAAAAAAAAAAAAAAAAAAAAAAAAAAAAAA
>NW_019268529.1:2159506-2212022 GCF_002738365.1 Cucurbita moschata
AAAAAAAAAAAAAAAAAAAAAAGAAAGAAAAGAAAAAGAAGAAGAAACAGATCAGATCAGATATCCCGACTTTGAACAGCATTGCACTTTCATCCAATCCTATCTTCTTCATTGTTCGTCGCCTTTTAAATCATTTTCGACAACGCGGGGTAAGAGCTGTGTTTTATTGACGTGGCACAATCCAAAGGAGCGTGTGAATCCAGGGCTAGCAAAAAGCACTTGTAAAGATAACCTACAAATGGATGAGAACAAGCTAATGTTCTTCCTCTAAACAAATTCTTTGAAAGTCAGAACCAGTCCCATAATTCTTTGTTTCGGCGCCTCAGTATCAATTGTCAAATTGCATACACTATCTCGCCACTGCTTTCTATATCAAGATCAGATTCATAGTCCAGACCATCCATGTCATCATCATCGTCCATGTCAAAGTTATCTGCCATGTAGGTAAGGCCATGTGAACCAACTGCTGGTATTGTAGCCTCAGCAATTATCTGCATTCTTGTATCGAGACTCTGCATTGGTTGATCAGGCTCTTCAAATTGATTTCCCATTGTGTTTTCATCCATCAAGTCCGATGGGAGATTCTTCAAAAACCAGGAATGGTTCTTGATCTCAGGAATAGTGATTCTCTGTCAGGTATATTAACACATTGAAAGAGAGTAAATATGATCCATTGTTGGATGAGATGGAAGATGCTGAAACTTGAACAATATACAACTACATAGATAGTAATTTCAAAAGACAACTAAAACTGCTACGATTCCAATCCACAACAAAAAATGGCAAAAGGTCAAGTCCCAAAATCATACGGTCACTAGACTTGCTACATCAACCATAATGACTTTAGTCTGCAAATGTCTACATCTTATCGGAAAGACGAGCCTTGGAATCAAATCACTATCTTCAAATTATTCAGAAACTTAGGACTCCTTTGGAAACAGTTGTCAAATAGCTATCTGATTATTAGAACACAAATGTAGTGAAAATTTGAGGATATAAGTTTAGGTAACCGTTCATAGAAGTTTTTTCTAGTTTCTCTCAAGTCTCGAGTGTCTTCATGGATGACTTGAGTTTTGGAGTAAATGGAGTTGATCTCCCCTCAATGAGTTCGTTGATAATAACTTACAGTTCATTAAAAACAATTTGGAAAACAAAATGAAAAATGAATTTTGAAAATAACTTGTCAAACAAGTTCTTAGAGTTCAGGGCAGTGCAATATCAAGTTTGAAAGAAAGAAGAGTCACTCGAGGAAACGAAGTGGTTAGGTCAAAATGAAGTAAGGGAGGTCGTTCAAATAAAGCTACTAACCTGGACATGATGAGTCCAAAGTTTCAGACAAGGGTAAATCAATCAATCCAAAACATCCCAGGTAAACCAGCAGGGCAACTTAAAGAAAAGTTAAAATCAGTTAGCGTTAATATTTAAGGCCTCACATTAAAAGCATGTGCATAGAAATCCCAGTATTGGGGCCTTCAAAGAGATATTGCAGAAATATGATCAAATTGAGATATTTTGAAGAATCAGCAGAACCCGGATTTCAAAATAAGAATAATAATACTCTTCTTACTGTAGCATAAACAAACAAATTTAGTTTGTAGTCATACCGTTGCAGGATCTGCCACAAAAATCCTTGATATCAGATGGCGACACTCGGGAGATATTTGTACACAATCTGGAATAGCATACTGCACGCTTAGGATTCTCTGCAATGGACCGGTAGAAAAGCTTGAGCTTATGCATTTTCAACTGAGAGTAACAAAATATTAGTAGGGTCATCTCCCATACTTGTATTGTCTTTCGGAAATCCTTCGGTTCATCAGGATCCTCAAAAGGATAGGCTCCGACAAGCATTACATAGAGGGTCACTCCACATGACCATACATCTGCAGTCTGATGTTTCATAGGGAATCAAGATAAAATGCCTTTTAAAGTCTACTATCTTCTAGCTTAGATGTAATGTGATACACGACGTTTAATGGTAAACATGTTGTTCAGTGAGTAACTTACTGAGAGAGTACAAGTTAAATTGACAGGATGGAATCAATGATGAAGAAAAAAAAACTGTTGATACGCTTTGATACAGCCTACCATAATGTGTAATTCCAAAGCACGACAAGATTCTATGAATAGTATAATATAAATTTAAGCTTAGAATAAAAATTCACGTAGCATGTTCATTTTTCAGAAAAGATTGAGCCATGATTTACAAATATGAGAATAAATACAATTGTAACAGAGTTTCATGATAATATTAAAATAACAGCCCCAATAAAGCAGTCAGATTAGTTGTCATGGGGGAGTGGTTTGTCTTTGACGAGAAATACCCCCCTTTTGGATTGTAATTATCCTTTATTCTTATTTTAACTAATTGGAGCCTCCTTCTTAGGGGGCTTTTTGCCAAGGTCCTATAGTGGGGGAGTGGGGGGGAATCTAAAAGCAGACACGTGTTCGCATTTCAGTACATAAGAACTCGAAACTGAACTCATACCTAAATAAAAGAGAGAAGGAAAGTTAAAAAAAAGATCACCCATCCAATGATAAGGTGGTAGAGATCAAACAGCAAGCTACTCCCTGGAAAATTTGTCCAGCTTGAAGTAGAAGTACATATAAGCATCTTCGAAATCTCTTGATTGAGTCTACTTCTATGATGCAAATATTGAGAGGTTATTCTTCTGCCATCAGTGAAGTTCCTAATAAAAAAATTCAATCACTGGACTAAACTTTTTGGCCATACAAGTGGCCCTGCAAAGCCCTCGTCCAATTAAATATGAAGGAGCCAACAACTTATCTTGATGATTTGAGCATTGGAAAAACAGACAAAAAGAAGAATGCAATCAATTTACACTGTCACTAAATTAAAAAGTGTCCAACTAATGCAAGTACTCGAGTTGGCTAGGTTAAGAATAGCATGCAGGAAAACATGTCAGATTTTCAAACTGTTGTCCAGTAGTCAGTAAAGAATTCGTGTATCCATCAAATGGAAACATCAGAGACCACATTGAAGGTCACCAGAAGTAATCTAGAAGAATCTTACCTTGCCATCATATTCTTGCCTTAATAGCACTTCTGGAGCAATATATGCAGGTGTCCCCACAGTTGACTTTGGTTGTGAATGAAGCACTGATGACTGAAGAATATAAAGAATATCAGTTATTCAATCATGAGGATGCCCCAAAGCAATCATTTGAAAATTGATTCAACGTGACAATCTTTTCATAGAGACTAAATAGAAAATAAAGTCAATCAATAAGTTCAAATCAGACTACCCTACCACAAACCCTCCGCAGGCATGAACTAAATCTAGATTCAAATTGTGTCTAGCACAGGTGTATAAACAGGATTAAAAGAGCACATCAACCTTCAAGAGAAAGATAAAGTTAGCTGTCATCTAAACCAGAAAATTTCCTTAAGATTTAAGTCATGTACAAGAAGGGGCAAAACAGAAAGGCATTCCATACAAATGAACAAATATATCTTAGTTGCAAAGAAAAACTACCGAAGGAATAAAGATTAAGTATCAGCTACAAAGTCATGTAATTTAAACAAAGATACTAAATTGCAATTGGAAACAGACAAATAATACCTTTGAGTAGCCAAAGTCACATATTTTTAAACGAGGGGCTGGACTACCATCCAGTAAAGTGTTCTCCAACTTCAAGTCCCGGTGACACACTTGCTTCACCAATAAAAGCAAGTAAAAGAAATTAAAAAAAAAAAAAAAAAAGACAATAACAAAAAATTTCCACTGCCTTCCAGGGATAGGATGTAGAAAAGAAGATGATAAGGATTGAAGATTCATATAACCGTTCAAGTACCATGGCATGGCAGAAGCTGACTCCTGATATAAGCTGCTGAAAGAAGAAGCGAGCCTACACCAGGACGATAAGAGATCAATTCCGGAACAAGAGTAAAATGATGATAATCAGAAGAAACAAAATGTAAATTTAAAAAACAAGACCTCATCCTCACTAAAGCGTCCTGCATTGCTAATGCGCTCGAAGAGCTCTCCTCCAGATGCATATTCCATTACAATTGCAAGATGGGTAGTCGTCAAGATGACCTTTATCCATGGCAGGAGTACCCAGAGATCGAAAGAAGTCATTGATACTTCAGTTAAAAAAAAAAAAAAAAAATAGAGAAAAAACAAAGCAATAAATTTGGAATTAGACTACCTCTCTGAACCTGACTATGTTAGGGTGCCTCAGGGACCTGTGATTGATGATTTCTCGCTGAACATTTTCATCTATCTACAAGAACGACAGCTTCATAAGAATTAAGAAGAAAAACATAATCCTCATAGCATTTGATTGAGAACTTGCCCACTAACTATTGGAATTAACACAATCCCAAGTGAAATTGTCTTCGAAGATTTTAGTTTCTAGATACAAGTTTTACGGTGGATTTATCTTGTGTTCTGTTCTCTCGTAATTCAGTAGCTCAATAATTTATATAAAAGAACATGCCAGTCCTAAAGAAGAACACCAGTTAACGAACTCAACAGATTCAAATATAGCAAGTTCATGCATGAAATACATGAGCTATGATAGGTAAAGAAAGATGGAAACAGCTAGGAGCATTAAATTACAAACTTATGTCACTCTCGCTACCATTTCATATAAATTTTCAGATTTTTTTTTTTTAAATATAGATTTTGAATGGGAAAGAAAAAAGACCTGAACAAAAACATAGTTCCTCTTCTCACTCCCAGTTTACGGGGAAAACAAAAAAGAACAAATACTTCATCCTTATACGCATCAATCACTACAGCTAGTTCTCAAGTTAAAAAAGAAATTTCCCAAAATACAAAAAGAGTAAAGAAATAAAAAGAAAGCAGAGTTGTGTCAAGGCAAACCCCAAAATCCAAATAGAGATATTTCAAATTGGCAAGTAACAGATGAAAAAGAAAAGCACCCAATCACAAGATGTTTGTGCGAGTTCAAAAGGAAAAAAAAATAAAGAGCCATAAAAGCACCCAATGATTAGAACTTAAAAGTAGAACAGAACAGAACAAACAACTGTAAAACTAGCAATGGAAGATAAAAACGCTCAAGGAGAACAACAAAAGCTAAAACCTAAATTTCCTTAAATAGATTAAAACGTTACAACAAGTGAAAGACTGAGCTCCAAAAGCTGATGTAAAACCAGTAAGAAAAGAAAAGAGTTAACTCAGAATCCAGTATAGACCTTATCGCCTCGCTCAATATACTTGACAGCGACAAGCTCTTTAGTATGTTTGTCTCTCATCAGCCTGGCAACCCCAAAATTCCCGGAGCCGATATTTCGGACGAAATCATAGCGGTCACTGTCGTGCATAATCGGCATATCCATGGCCGGCCCCACAGTAATCGTCGACCGATCCATTCTTGAAGGCGAAAATTCGATCACATACGAGAGGAATGGAAAGGTCGGGACGAAATAGAAGGAAAGGTTTCAGTGGATCGAAGTCAGGGGTCGTGGAAGCTCGTATCGGAGGTTCACCGGTGGGATGAATTCTCCGTTGAACTGCGAAGGATGGTGAGTGAATTCGGAGGAAGAGGGAGTTGATCGGCGACAGATTAATACCTGCGGAGAGTGAACGGAGAAATTTTAAATAATGTTGCAGAGAGGATATTTTATTTTGAAGAATTGGGATATTTTTAGTTTGACGCAGGATGAAGATGAAGGCGTGTCGTTTAATGGGAAATAGTCATAGGCGAGTGTTACGACGACGTTTTGACTCAAGTTGGCTTTGTCCATTGTCCAATGAAATTGACCATTCCTCCTGCTTTCTTTTTTATTTTTTCTTTTGGGTTTAAATTCCTAAAATGTCCTTTATTTGGATAATTCCGGTAAACTCACGTGAACCCAAAGTGTCCAGCCGTTAAGTGCTATAATCTAATGCGGTAGCGCCCACGTTGGGATTGCTTATACTTTTTATCTCTCCTTTTTCTTCCATGCAAAATAATAATAATAATAATAATAACTAATCATTTATTCTTAATATACCTAAATAATTTTCCTAAAATATGGTTCTCCGAGAAGGAAGTATTGCCGCACTTGAACAATATTGCACACGTTTGGTTAGTGACACTGACGTTAGTGAACAAGAAGTGACTCAACCAACTGAATCCAGTGAAAAGAAAATGACATCTCAACAATTTAGACCGTTCAAAAGAATCCAAAAATTAAATCCAAAGTATGTTAACGCAGCTATCATAGAAGATGAAGTTAAAGAGCTAGAGAGGTATGAAGAAGCATCATAAAATATGGCTTGACAAAAGGCAGTGAAGGAATAATTTAAAGCGTTGGAGAAAAATCAAATATGGAAACTAGTGTCAATACTAGAAGATGTCAAACTCATCTTTTGCAAGTGGGTTTACAAAATCAAGTGTCTCCCGGATGAATCAATTGAGAGATACAAGGCTCTGGCTCTATGATTAAATGTTTAGTCTAGTGGCAAAAATCACTACTATACAGGTCCGGCTAGCACTTGTGACAAGTAAAATTTAGAAACTATGGTAGAAGAATGTGAAGAATGCTTTCTTGCATGGAGATTTGGATTAGGAGATTGGCATGAACCAACTAAATAAATTTGAGAATGTAGTTGGAGTCATTAGTCGATGCGTACAAAGTCTGAAAAACCTCATTTGGATGTGGCTCGATGGATCCTAAGATATGTCAAAGGTGCAATCGACTACAATCTTTTGTACAAAAGATGCGAAGACTACAAACTAGTTGGATACTGCGATGTTAACCATGCAAGAGACCACGATACTTGAAAATCAATCACTAGGTATGTGTTTAAGCTCAATTCAAGAACAATTTTTTGTTGTAGCAAAAAACATCCAATAGTATCGTTGTCAACTACAAAAGCGGAGTATAGAGCAGCAACGAGAGAAAAACTCAAGAAAGTATGTGGTTAAAACTCTTAATGGAAGTTTTGCACCAGAAAGTTGACTATCCGTAACAACTTCATTGCGACAACTAATCTATGGTTCCTCTAGTTGAAAATCTGATATTTCATGCTAGAACAAAGCATGTGGAGGTGCATTACCATTTTATTGGAGAGAAAGCCTTGAAAGAAGAATATGGATGACCAAGTGGCAGACTTGTCGAAGAAAAGCTCATACCTAATCCGCTAGTAGTTCATAACCGATTCGGGATGGAAGTTTAGGGGTTTGTCACAAGACTTGTGGCTTGAACATCGTGGGGATGAATCGAGCAAGAGGACGACGGACGGTGGAGTTGGGAGCTCGATTGGAGGCAAGGTGTTATGGGGGTTTTCATAAACTCCGAAGCTTGTATATCCCTTAAATCTCAACCGAATCACATGATTTTTGGCTTGCTAAACTCAGGGAGAAGAGGGGCTACGTATTGGTAGTAGGAGTTGGGAACGGTCGGTGTCGGAAAAGGGAGTTATGAGCATAAGAAGATGAGGCTAGAGGAGAGAGAAACTCCTGGACAAGGTTTGATGTATGTAAGAGCACATTAAATGTTATGATGCACATTTATCAAAGAACGAACTGTTGAGTTATGATATGACCGAAATTGAGAGCATGCCTTTAGTATGATATAAAGCATGTTATGCGAAGCCGATTATTTATGTTTGAGCATAGAATGAGTTGAGATGACACATCCAATGTTGAATGTGATTATGTATGTTTAGTAAAACATATATGCACTATCTTATAAACTGAATTTATGACTAGGTATCCATGTTTAGATCACTCTAATGTCTTTGTTTTAGATGTTTATGATGTATGCAGTTATGCAGGATTAGGGGTTCGCCAATTAACCTCTAATCGTGAATCTGACTCGATTGTCAGGGGTTCGGATAACCATATAACTAGCTTATGATATTTTATGATTTATGATTGTATCTTGAGGGGACTACAGTGAAGTTTGCCTGTTAGCTTCCTATAGTGAGCATGTCACGAGCAGCAGCAGTCCACAGCTGTACTTTATGAGTTGGTCATGATTATTGTTCATGCATGTGAGTTATGCAGTTATATGAGAACGGTATAGGTCTGCCAACTAGCCCGTCATCGTAAACTTGACTCGTTTATCAGGAATCCGAATAATCATAGATCTTTCGAACAATGCTTTAATCAGAGAAATTCCAATCTTGATAGAAAGATTATTGTGTTGGAAAGAATTGGATTTGGGAGGGAATAGATGGGTGGAGGTAGGTTTGGAATGTTTTATCCAATATAGAAATTTGGATGTGCTAGACATATGAAAGCTCAAATGCATTCTTGCATATACTCATTTTGTGAATCTCTCTTGAGTACCTTATTGATCGACCACAATGAGCATCTTTTATTGGACATGAAATCTAACTAGGTTCCTCCTTTACAATTAAGATTTCTTGATGCAAGTTCGTGTACCGGTTGTTTTGAGAGTGAGCTCCCTCGAAGCTTCAAACATGTTGAGGATTGTTGGGAGTGAGTCCCACATTGACTAATTTAGGGAATGATCATGAGTTTATAAGTAAAGGAATACTCTCTGTTGGTATGAGGCCTTTTAGGAAGCCAAATGGACAATATCGTACCATTGTAGAAAGTCGTGATTTCTAACATGGTATCAAAGTCATGCCCTAAACTTAGCCATGCCAACAGAATCGAGGAACCCATAATGGTTGAGAGCTCACCCCTCTTGATCTTTTACATTACCCCGACTTAATCTAATCCCAGTTCATATTAAATTATGTCCAAAAATTTCCTCGAGTTGATAATAGTTGGTAGAGAATTGTTTCGAGTGGAATGAATTGTTAACATTGTTTAAAGAACTTGATCAATATAACTCAATGAATACGAGTTTCATTATCTTACGATTAAAGTCATAAAAACAACCTCATTGATATTATATTCCATATCCCCTCTTAAATTCATTTCCATGAGCAAATCAGCTCATTAATATGAATTCTAAACATAAATGTTCCAAGAACAAAGTCTAGAGAAGTCACGAAGTAAAAAACAAAGACTCATAAACAAAAAGTCCTTTGAATTTGATTGGTTAGACATGGGAGACCAATGGCCTCAGCACTCATCTAATGTACCCTCACCCTCAGAAGTTATGAACTTTTTCCAAGATGTTTTTGGAGACTATCCTTATACTCATGATAATATTCGAAGCCAGGTTCAATTTTTCTTCAATAATATTCTTCATTTGTGTTTTGAATATTCACAAATAATACTCTTTTAAAATGTTTGTAGGAAACTGTTCATGAATCATATGACCAGAAAACTTTCAACGATTGATTTGAGAATTTTGGTGGTAGTTCTCAATATGTAAATGATTTCTATCCAAGAATCGAGCACTTACAGATAAACACATCTTATATCAGTAAAATCCAAATAAGTATAGAATTCATTCGATAGACATTAACTTCCTTAATTTGAGATGGTAGTCAGTACAAAATACGATGAAAAATTGACACCATTTTAGTTGTCATCTGCAGGGGATGATGTGGATGACGAGGATGACAAAAAGGACTCAAAAACGGATGACAGAAGTGTGAGCAAAGGATTGTCTAAAGAACTTATGTCGAAGTTGCCATCTCACGAACACAAGGGCAGTTCATCAAAGTGGTGAGGCAAATCATTTCAAAAGCCTAAGTATGTCTCCTTCTTGCTTTCATCTTTTGATACGATCAAAATCACCTTTTTATATTAAGTATCGTACCATTAAAGCACTCCGAGAAATTTTTCTAAAGTATTTGGCTAAGTGTTAGCTCTAAAATCTAAACATTGTCTTACTTTTCTTTTAGCTTATCAAAGACTGAGTCAATATCTCGTCGTACTTATCTTTCTACTTATGCCTATAATTGCTCCCTTCCTTTGTAGAGTGGCATCGCTCCACTCCAAAATTAGCTTTTTAGAGTAGGAAAGTGAGTCCGTAAAGCTTTCTTAAAAAGACTGGGCTAATTTTTCATTTTTAAAACTGTTATGCTAAAAGTGATGATGAACCTAATTAAGTGGACAAAAACATTAATTATTAGAAATATTTCATGAAATATTCTCAAATATATTTACATCAACAAAATCGAACATAATTTTATGAATAAAACATTGTACTGTTTCAAAAAACGACGTTTCAATCTTTTTTAACGAAATATAATTTAAGGAAAACTTTGTAATATTACCAATTTAAAATATTTTTCAAACAGTAACGTGGTAAATTCTTATAATTTAATAAATTTAAATTTAATTTTTTGTTTTGTGTTGGCTAGGTGTGCCATATGCAATTTGAAGTATAAGGGGAAGGACAAAGTGACAACTTTGCCCTGCGACCATGAGTATCATCAACATTGCATCTACAATTGGTTGAAGGATAATAAAGTAACTTCACACATCAATTCTCTCTCTCTCTTTTTTTTTAATTCAACAAAACTTTTTAAAAACAATTTGACGTTCAAATTGATTTTCTAAGTGAATTTTGATATAATTATGAATATTTATAGTTCAAAATTTAATTTATTTACTATTTTTTTCTTTTTTATTAAAAAATAAAATTATTATTTTTGAAAAACTAATCAAATTGGTTTTATCCCATTAAAATTTTGATATAGTTGTGAATATTTATAGTTGAATTTTTCTAAAATTATTTTATAATATTTTTTCATTTATTTAATTTACTAATATTTTTCCATGTTTTTTTTTAATAATATAAATCAGAATTGCTGCATTTGTGAGAGAGAGGTGGTTATATCTTGAGAATCCAGACCTGGAAGAAGAATTATTTAATTATTATTATTGTATTTTCGTCAAAATTATATAATATATATTTTTTTAAATTTCTCTTATATATGTAATAATTTCTTATTTAAATCGAAATAACATGAATTGATTAGGGAATAATTAAACGTGCTCAGCTTAGAGCAATTCTGTGTTGAATGAGCTCTTAAATTTTTTTTTGGGAATCCTGTGAGACTTCAACCAACTTTAATTTTAAAAAATAAAAATATTTTATTAAGAAATGCTAAAAAAAAAATTGATTATCAATATTAAGAGGTTTCATTATTGTTTAGTATCTGCCACGAAGTATTTTCATCAATTTGTTAGACCTTTTTCATTTGATCAAAACACTTTTTCAAAAACCAATGAACTAAGTCCAAGGTGATGTCGATTGGGTAGCCGCTCTGGAAGCTTGATAGTAGCTAAATCAAACTCAATGACTCCGCAGATGGCAGATTCTTACGCCTTCGCTCATCAGTTTTGGTCGTTTTGTTATCAACTCCTGGTGACGTTTTGTGAAACCAGAAAATTTAAAAATGCAAATGGGACCAATGACGTTTTGTGGGTTGTCGTGGAAATTTTGCAAGAGTACCTACTTTCGGAGGAGGATCGAGAGAAATTTGATGAACTCTACAGAATCTTCTCTCTTCTGGGTTTGATTCTTTTTCCCTCGTTCTTTCTTCTCTTTTATTTGATCAGCTACTGCTTTTGAAGTGTCCTTTCTTTCACGCTTTCAATTCTCTTTTATGTTTCCCTTTTCTTTCCTTTTCCTTGAATGATTCTTCTTTGACTTTGATTGTCCTGGAATTTTATCTGATCTAAGATTTTATCGATCCCATAGTCTCTGCAGCATCCTTTGCCTCTTTCAGGTGGAATGGAATAGATTGGAATTGAATTCTCTTTTACCAGACATTGTTTTTACCCTCGTTTCCCTGCTGCTTTTCCTGTGAATACAGGTGTTTTGATGATGATTTTTAGTGGTTTTTTAAACGGTACGTGAGATCTTACCTCTGTTGGTGAGGAGAATGAAACATTCTTTATAAGGGTGTGGAAACCTCTCCCTAACATACACGTTTTGAAAATCTTGAGGGGAAGCCCGAAAGGGAAAGCCAAAAGGACAATATCTGCTAGTGGTGGGCTGGGCGATGTGCCAGCAAGGAGGCTGAGCCTCGAAAGGGGATGGACATGAAGCAGTGTGCTAGCAAAGACACTGGTCCAAAAGGGGTGGATTGGGAGGTCCCACATTGATTGGAGAAGGGAATGAGTGCTAGCGAGAACTCTGGGTCTGAGGGGGTAGATTGTGTGATCCAACATTGGTTTGGGAGGAGAATGAAGCATTCTTTATAAGGATGTGGAAACCTCTCCATAGCAGACGTGTTTTAAAAATCTTGAGAGGAAGCACGAAAGGGAAAACCCAAAGAGGACAATATCTGCTAGCGGTGGGCTTAGGCTATTACAAATGGTATAAGAGCCAGACATCTAGGGATGTGCCAGCAAAGAGGCTGAGTCTTGAAGGGGGTGGACACAAAGTGGTGTGCCGGCAAGGACGTTGGGCTCGAAGGGGGTAGATTGGGAGGTCCCTCATTGATGGGAGAAGGGAGCGAGTGCCAGCGAGGATGTTGGGCCGCAAAGGGAGTGAACCGTGAGATCTCACATCGGTTGGGAAGAAGAATGAAACATTCTTTATAAGGGTATGGAAACCTCTCCCTATTAGACGCATTTTAAACGTTTTCGTTCTTTGTCTTGTGAAGACAAATTTGAGATGGGTTTTTCATGATGCTATTAATTATCGTCTTGTACCACTCTAAGAATTGGTTTGCGTCCTGCAGTTGCTTATTGATTTCATGATTGTAGAATTGATTTCATGATTGTAGAATCTTCTGTTCAATGGAATGATTTGTTCTTCATTTGGTCTAGGAATAGTCTGTAATGGCAGTGAAAACTTCCACTGTTGAAATGTTTGGTCTGAAATGTTAAGTTACTTTCCAGACAACAATCATGATAAACGCATAGAGATTGATATAAAGAGCATAAAGAAATTTTTTTATGTATCATATATACTTTTTTGAATTGGAATTTAAGTGAATGATTTCAATCCTGACTAAATAACTTGCTGCAGGTAAAAGTATAGCAGCCAAACAATCCAATCGTATTAAAGTATGGGTTGGTGGACTAAATTCTTCAAAGGCCATGAAAGCCAATACAAGGAAACATATGGAAATGATAGAATTTGGGATCAACCTCAAACCTCTGTGGTAGGAAACATGTTTTACTTCTCTTCTTATTTTTATGTGGCTGTTTCTGCTGATCTGTCATAGATCAATGCCGATCTGTGTTTGTCGAAAACTTGACTGCAGGATGAATTAGCGGAGTTCGAACAAGAGGACATTGATTTTGCAACTGCACTATCACTTTCGGAAGAAGATCAAAAAGTGGAAGCAGTGATAGGTGAGTTTGGTAGCTCGAGTTGTTATAGTTTTTTTTAATCTTTGAGCATGTTTTAAAGCCTCTTTTAAGTGCATTCATCGCTTGTGTGTTTGGGGCATTATGAAGATGACATATCATAAGTTGAGTATGGCACTTGACAAGTTAACCTTACCATTACGATGTACACACATTTGTTTTGATGATGTTTAGCTTATCATCATCACATCTCATCTTTGGCAATAAGCAATAGCACATTAGACATTAAGAACTGACCAACCCCTCACCCCACATTTCACCAATCTCCAAAACACCATTTACTACGCCACCGTTTATCATCGACCACAAGTTGTGACAACGTCACTAGAAAAACATGCCATCATCATAAAGAACCAAAAAATCTTCCTCGTCCTAGAAACAAAATTCTCCACGGTTGGCTCTCACTTAGAATCTGACAATGAATATGCATCTAGCCCTCTACCCCTCTCCACAACCCCTCATCCCCTATCGCGGGTATGCTCAATCTCTCTCTTGTCGCCAGAGAATATCCTTGCGAATATAGAGCTAGGCACTCTTTTTCAGAAAAAACAGAATGAAACAGAGACAAAAGAGGTCACCTCATTATCGAAGAAGCTCTGACCAGCAATGACCATCTAAATCTTAGCACCATGGCTAAAAGAACACCACATGTGCATCATGGCATTCCTTCGAGGAAAAAGAAGCCCACTACAACCAAGAAATAGAGTAAACTGACTACAGAGATTGTTGGCCTCTTTTAGACATCAATTATGAGAAGTCTAACAAGTCACAATTGGGTGGTCAATACGTTTTATGATTATTATCTCTTGGAATGTTAAAGGCTTGGGAGATTGGCTAAAGGGAGCCCTCATCAAGACTTTCATCCTCAAATACAACTCCACTATGGTTATTCTTCCAGAAACAAAATTGAATTTTATTGATTGCTGAATGATTAAATCCCTTTGGAGTGCTAGACACATTTGTTGGGCAGCTTTGGACGCTTTAGAAACATTGAGGGATCTTAATTATGTGGAATGACCCAAATCTGATCATCTCCGAAGTCACCAAAGCCTTATAACAGGGATCTATGGCCGCCGTAGATATCAAGAAAGACATCTCTACTAGAAGGAATTGCAGGACCTATCTTCCCTATGCACAGAGAATTGGCTTTTGGCTGGTGACTTCAATATCTCTCGGTGTGAACATGAAAAGTCAAGTGGAAAAGTCACTAGAGGCATGAGACACTTTGACAATTTTATAAGAGAAGCTGAACTCACCGACCTTCCCCTCAATAATAGATCTACATTTGACACTCCTTGACACTCATCAACATATTTCTGGCCACAGAAGGTCTACTTGGAAAATTCAGTAACACCGTGTTTGAAGATTAAATAGATCTACATTTGATCATTATCTCATTTTACTTTCCATAGGTTGCTATAAATGGGGTAGCAATAAATTCCATGCTAGCAAAGACAATATGAAAATGAAACCACCTTAAAAAGATGAAGTTCTTTCTTTGAGATGTAATGCATAAAGGCATTAGTACAAGTGAAATTTTAGAAAAAAGAATGCCCTACATGACTCTATTTCCAAGTTAGTGCCCATTATGCAAGAAAGGAAGTGAATCACAAAGCCACCTATTTATGCAATACACATACGATTTGTTGACAAAAATCCTCAATATCTTCGGATGACATCTCATATTTCTTAGGGAGGTAAAGGATCTATTGGACATGGTCCTAACGTAACATCCATTCAAGAATGCAAAAGCCCTACAATGGAAGAACCTCATCATGACCTTTTTTTGAAATCAGTGGAAAAAAAGAAATAAAAAAATATTTGTGAAAAAGAACACTCATACAAGACTCTTCAACAATGCTGTTTAATTCTCATGGTCATAAACAATGATTCTGTGCAAGCTGGGCCACACTATATCAAGGTTTCATTCATAGCTTGAGTTGAGCATTTCATTTTTCATAATTTATCAATTGCAGAGGAAGAATCTCACAGTGATGAAGATGTCATACACAGTACCAAAGATGAATCAGAGGATGATGAACAAGGTAGCATAGCCCAGGCAGAGGATGACAATCAAATTACCAAGTCTCAATTGGAGGAAGATGAGAGACTTGCCAAAGCTCGAATGGAGGAAGACGAGCGATCTGCCAAAGCTCAACACGAGGAAGATGAGATGATTTTGAAATTTCAAGCTGAAGAAGATGAACAGTTAGCTAGAGCTTTCCAAGAAAGTCTAAACATAGATCCACCACCTCCTAGATATATTTTCAATCCTAATCCTGTCTTCTATCCATCTGGATACAGGTACGTATGGTCACTTATGCACATTTCTCGGCCTCGTCAAAGGGCCTGTGGCCTAGTGACTGGCGTAGCCCGACCTTGGTCTGATGATGAGTTTATGCTACTACAAATTTGGTTTAAGGTTAAAAAATGATTGTCCATGGACCGAACCAAAAGGTCCAATTTGATGGGTGAATCTAAAGTTAGATGAGTCAAACTTATAGACGTAACCTTTGTAGATTGTGCCAGAAAAGTTTAGAAGAAACTCAGGATCTCGTTCATTGTTCTTACATTTTGTGTTCGGTACAAAACTCTCAAGACCTTGGCTGGCGTATGGTGATGCCAAGGGACGTGAAGGATTGTTAGGAGGGAGTCCCACGTTGGCTAGTTTAGGGAATGATCATGGGTTTATAAGTAAGTAATACATCTCGATTGGTTTGAGGCCTTTTGAAGAAATCAAAAGCAAAGCCATTAGAACTTATACTCAAAGTGGACAATATCATATCATTGTGGAGAGTTGTGATTCCTAACAGCTTCTACGTATGGTGCATACGGGCAATATCATATCATTGTGGAGAGTTATGATTCCTAACCGCTTCTACGTATGGTGCATACGGGCCATCCCTTCAAGAAAATGAAGGCTTGACTATGAATGAACATATCTAGAGCCTTCTTTTTGGATCCTTTGGAAAGAAAGAAATTGAGGGGGCCTTTTTGGATCAAAAGCATTCCCTTGAAATATTCTTCGTCCTTATTATGCTATTTCATGATATAAATTGTCTAATCTCTTTG
Organism: Cucurbita moschata; assembly: GCF_002738365.1. Lineage (NCBI taxonomy): Eukaryota > Viridiplantae > Streptophyta > Magnoliopsida > Cucurbitales > Cucurbitaceae > Cucurbita > Cucurbita moschata. Next base: position 2,175,757 of record NW_019268529.1, read on the forward strand.
CTTCATATAGTTATGCTTCCTTTGTCACCTATTGGTAAAGCCTTCTGTAATTGAAAGAAATGATAGTGATGCTTCTGGAACAATAATTCTTGGACAATATGAAAGAACTGAAAGCATACTTCATGTAGGGTTTGTGCCGGGTGCCACACTGAGATTGGTTATGGGCGGTTTCTAAGTAGCATGGAAGCTTTTTGGCATCCAGAATGTTTTCGCTGCAATTATTGCAATGAACCCATTACAGATTATAAGGTAGATATGCAATTGTAAAATACCGAGAGATATTCATTTACTATCTGCTAAATCTAATTCCCGTTAACGTTAGCTACTATTTCCACATTTTGAACGTCTGCCTATTGGTTGTTGTTATAATGAATCAAAATTTTGACAGTTTCCTATCTTCTCGAACCGACCTTATCACGAATCCTGCTACTACAAGGAGCAACATCACCCAAGATGTGACGTTTGCCGCAACTTTGTGAGAATCTCTTCTGTTTACTCATTTTATTGCATGGATTTATCCATTCCATCTCAGGAAGGTGCATGTTCTTGCTTATACATTGCAGAATTTTTAAGCAACTTAAACATTGTAGATATGCTTTCTCTAATGCACAATTCAACTGGTAAAGACGAGGCAGATTCTTCTGTTATGTGTTCAAAATCAGTTTGAGATACTTAATAGTTTAAAATGAGTATCGTTTTGAGAATGAAATACGAAGGGTCTTGTCGTCTCTTTCGTATCTGTTGGTTATGAAACTGTATAACCTTGAAATGCATTGTTTCTGATCTTTTCCTTGATTCCCCTCTGCACAGATTCCTTTTAATTCTTCTGGTGTTATAGAGTATATAAAGCAACCTATCTCGTCACGACCGTATTGTCCTTCACATGAAAAAGATGGAACGCCGAGATGTTGTAGTTGTGAACAAATGGAGGTGATCTCGGTTTTTACTTGATCAAGAACAACAACGATCATTACTTTCAGCGTGTCGTTGGTTGTAGTTGAACTGACTTTTTTTTATTGATGCAGACGAGAGACACTAGTTATCTGTTACTTGAAGATGGACGGAAGCTCTGTTTAGAGTGTTCGGACTCGGCAATTATGGATACTCATGAATGTCAGCCTCTATACCTCGAAATTCAAGAATTTTATGAGGGTCTGAACATGAAAGTTGAACAGCAAGTTCCCCTGTTGCTGGTCGAGCGGCAAGCTCTAAACGAGGCCATGGAGGGAGAAAAGAATGTAAGGGCCAATGGAGCTTGTTTGTGAAAAGCATTACATGTTGTCATCCTTCTTATCAAGAACTCATTTGATTCTCTTTTGTTTGTGGATAATAGGGTCACCATCACTTACCTGAAACCAGGGGACTCTGCTTATCAGAAGAACAGACTGTTGCTACTGTATGACATTCTCCTTCTTAGATTTTTTTGAGCTAATTTGATTTGATCCATGTGGTATGATGTATTGTTCACAATAAAATCTACAGATCTCGAAAAGGCCAAAGATTGGGGCAGGCTACCCTATAAAAGACATGTTTACCGAACCTCATAGATTAGTTCGTCGATGCGAAGTTACCGCTATTCTCGTTTTGTATGGCCTTCCTAGGTAGGATTTCCTTGATAGTAGCCAAGCGACTTACTTTGATGTGTATTACTAATGCTCTTCGAATGGATGTCGAAGTGAAGTTGTTGACGTTTGCCCGTAGCTTTGTCATTGCAGGTTACTGACAGGATCTATCTTGGCTCACGAGATGATGCACGCATGGCTGAGGCTTAAAGGTCGTCTCTTTGTTTTGTACTATCGTTTACTATTGATTTCATGAACAAAATTTGTGACACAACATTAAACAGGCTATCCCATTTTGAGGCCGGAGGTTGAAGAAGGAATATGCCAAGTACTGGCTCACACGTGGTTGGATTCTGAGAATAATTCCATCTCTGGAAGTGGTGTGGCCTCCACATCTTCATCTTCATCACCTTCATCGTCCTCGTCTTCTTCATCTTCAAAGAAAGGTAGACGATCTGACTTTGAGGAGAAACTTAGGGACTTTTTCAAACACCAGATCGAGAAAAATCCATTATCAGCTTATGGAAAGGGATTCTGGGAAGGGAACAACGCCGTGTCGAAATATGGCCTAAAGACGACCCTCGATCACATTCGGCTGACTGGAACCTTTCCATAGAGTAACATTCAATAGCTTTACCTCTGGATATATAATCCCAAGTTCATACAAAAACACAACATAGTAGTACATAATGAGAAGCAAAAACAAAATCAAAATAAGCATTCAAAAGTTATGTGAAGTTATTGTGAATCTCTCTTAAATAAATGTAGCATAAATGTGCACAAGTGTTTGGATGAATACACACTTTTGCTGTTATTGGATATGAAATTCATTTTCATATGAATGGTTGGTCACTCTTTTCCTGCCACTGATAGACCACAGCAGCAAGAATAGCAGTAGTTTACAGAGAACTTATGGCCAATGTTGCTCTACAGAACATCTTGAAATGTAAAACAAAAATTCTAACTAAAATATGTTAACCCAATCATGAAATCTGACAAAATCTACTAGAAAAGCTTGTTGTTTAACAGGGCCTCTGCCTTGTCTGAGATGAAAAACATGAATTTTGTTATATAAAACTCAATTTCCCTGTTGGCTTTATGCTACTCTTGAGTTTATTTGCAGAGAATGGGCCAACCCTGCCGTCCTTTGAAGCTTTGTTTATTGTATTTTGATGCAAACAAAGTTATGATATTCTTTTGGTTTTTGTTATGAATCTTTTCCAAATGGCAAATTCACTAACTTTGATGCCTTTTCTCTTACTCTAAATGATAGATTATTGTTTTCTGATATCAGAGCTTGGCTTCCTAAGCTATCTAATCCATTTTTTCTAACCTCTCATGGCTATGGCTTTCTACTTCATATCATCTCAAGCTTTTGTTCTTATTTTCTTTTTATGTTCTTGTTGTTTCGCAGTCTCTCAATCGCTGTCGAACTCAACGGTTGGCTCGTCATGTCATTCGGAATCTGTTTGCAACACTTACGTGAGCTTCTTTGCAAGCTCTCCTGACTTTTTGGATTTGGAGAATGTGTCTGATCTGTTTGGAGTTAATCGATCGTTGATTGCTGAAGCTAGTAACTTGAATCCCGAGGATGGTCGTCTATTCCCGGGCGAGCTCTTGTTGATTCCTGTCCAATGTGCCTGCAATGGAGACCATTACTTTGCCAATATCACTTACCAAATCAAGAAGGGGGACGTCTACTTTACTTTAGCAATGACTGCATTTCAGCATCTTACTGAGTGGCAAGTAGTGAATGCTGCCAATCCCAATTTGGATCCAAACTTTCTGCACATTGGAGATGAAATAACTTTTCCTCTATACTGCAAGTGTCCCTCGAAAACCGAAGTCGAAAAGAACATCAAACACTTCATTACTTACATATGGCAGCCGACCGAGAACATTTCTGTTCTTAGTACCGAGTTTAATGTCTCGACGGATGCCATATTAGCAGACAATAACTACACAAAAATGAGAGACACACCAAACCTTCCCGTGTTTATTCCCGTGTTGAAGTTGCCTCTTCTCTCCCATATGAATCCATACTACAAGATGAAGAACGATCAACGCAAGCAGATTGTCGTCGTTTCCATGAGCATAGGAGGTTCACTTTTACTTCTTGTTCTAGCAGCTGGCCTGGTATGTGTTCATTTTGTTTTTAAGAATAGGAATTCATTGAAATGGAACAAGTTCCCTATGGAAATTGGTGATAGCCCTGCAAGGAACAATGCCTTTGAGGCTAAGATTGGCTATCAAGATGATAGGTTGCTTCCCAAGGTTTCAGATTATCTAAGCAAACCAATCTTGTATGACATCAATGTGATCATGGAGGCAACCAAGAATCTCAATGAGAGCTATCGAATAAGAGGATCGGTGTACCGAGCAACAATCGACGGCCAAGTCTTTGCTGTTAAGAAAAGCAAGGAAGGTATAACAGAGGAACTGAACATTTTGCAGAAAGTAAACCATGTGAACCTAGTAAAAGTAATCGGTTTCTCGATCGACATTGATCGGAGTTGCTTCCTAGTCTATGAATACGCCGAAAATGGTTCACTTGATAAATGGTTGCACTCCTCTTCATTGGCTTCTCTTACATGGGAACAAAGACTATCCATAGCATTAGACGTGGCCAATGGTTTGCAATATATGCACGAACATATTCAACCGAGCGTCGTTCATCGAGATATCCGAACGAGTAACATACTTCTCGACTCGAGGTTGAAGGCAAAGCTTGCAAATCTATCAATGGCAAAGCCGGCAATAGACTCAATATCACACAAGATAGATGTTTTTGCTTTTGGAGTTGTTTTATTGGAGTTACTTTCGGGGAAAAAAGCAACCGAAACAAAAGGCAACGGCGAGGTCGGGATGTTATGGAAGGTTATAAGAGAGGTGATGGATATTGAGGAGACAAAGGAAGGGGCGCTGAGGGCATGGATGGACCCAAAACTTGAAAGTTTATACCCCATTGATGAGGCTGTGAGCTTGGCAGATTTGGGGAAGGCATGCACCAATGACTTGCCAATGGCGAGGCCAAGCATGGGTGAGATTGTGTTTAATCTCTCTATTATCACTCAGTCATCAGAATCATCTTGGGTTTCTGGTTTTGAATCAATAAACATTGGCCAAAAGGTTGATACGATCCTGGCTCGGTGATCCTCTTTATTCTGTGTAATTACTGAATATTCATTTTGTCATCGTCTCAATTATGAATGAAAGTTATAGTATTAATGTGAAATGAACTAATACAGGTGCCGATTTAGCTAAAAGGAATACTTGAATAAACTATTTTATCAAGATATAATTAATGATCAAATAATATTGTTATAGCATAAGATATAAGATTAAAACTATGAATAATATATGCTATAATAACTTAAATATAACATAATATTTTAGCTATATTTAACATATTATGGCTTTAATACAACGCTATTTAATGTTTTTATAACAACTTATATAAGCTATAGTTTTATACTCTATTGTAGCATCTATTATACCTATACAAAAACGCTATAAAAAATTTTAGACTTTTAATAATATGGGCTATCAATGCTATCGTATTCATTATAACATTTGAACAAAAAAAAATTACTTGAATACACCGGAATTATATTTAATGAGATATAACTCTGATCTCGTAGGTATTCATAATTCCAACACACAATAGGATGTTGATTGAATGAATGAAGGTTCATTACATCACCATTTTGTTTGAGATACAAACATTCATATATTTAAGAACATAAAACAAAATAAACATAAAAATAAGATTGAATCATTATATAGTAATAATGGCCATTCGTGGGTTGGATGATACATATATTGTTGTTTATTGATCAATAATGTGGAGAGAAATATAATGAAGGATCATATGGATTTGAGTTGGACACATTCAGAAAAAAGACGACATATTTGACTTTGGAACTCATATGGGTTAATAATTGAAACGAAGATTCAAGGAAATTGCAGGACGCATCTTTTATTCCCCCAATGCCAATGCCTTTGTGTATCATTTTTTATTCATTTTTGCACATCAGATTCTGTTTTGATTTTGTAGGAATATATATTCTCGTATGTATTCATTGTTTGGGTTTGCCGGTTGGTGAGCTTATGCTCTTCAGCTTTGCCAACAAATCATCACTTCCTGTCTTTTATTTACTCTTACAAATGAACCCAAAACCATCCAACAAATCCTTGTGTTTCTCAACCCTAGATTTCATGAACTAACAACAATCATTAGTAGTTGAATTTCAATCCCATTTTTTTGGAGAAGTATTGAATTTAGGCATCCATTAATGATCGGAAAGGTATTACTACATGCATGCTAGTAAAGTTCGTAAAAAAATACTTGTTTAACTCGATGTTAAAACCAATGTTGGAGGAGCGCATTAAGAGCCTTCCATAAATAACAATAAAGCAAAATTATTTTTATTGTTAACCTAGAATAGATTAAAATACAACTTAGATGGAAGAAGATTTAAAACATAACTCAAATTAAAGCTCTTAATCGGCCAAATTATCCTTGTACGATGGTTTTGTTTGATTCATATTGATAAAGTTTTCACCCTTCATAAGGGTATGAAAATCTTTCCCTAACAGACGCGTTTTAAAAGCGTGAAAGTTCGAAAGAGAAAGCCTAAAGAGAACAATATCTGTTAGCAGTGGACTTAGGCCATTACAAGTAAATTGAACTGATGGATCGTAAGTAGCTATTTAAAACTAGAGCTATGTTTATGCTTAAAGGATAAGCCAGATAGGAATTGTTGTTGAGATTATGATGTGATATAGATTATGCACGAACGTGATTGACATTGGCTTGATTAAGCATGTTAGTGGATGAGAGTATCTATGGTTGATTGAAGTATAGTAAAGAATCTTGTGTGAATGGATAGTTAGCTATTAAGGTCACCTGAACTAAAGTTGTTTGTGCTTCAACGATAACATATGTCAATTGCACCGTGTATAGGTACAAATTCTAATAGGGCAGTGCCTTAATTATTATATATGAGGTACACTCCTTATATACACTCCTTATATGAGATATATGAGATATATGATTGTACTAGGATAGTACCCTAATTCTAATATGTAATTCTATAAAGGTGGTGCCCTAATAGTTGCAAGGTCGCTCCTTCCCTGATATGGGGTATGTTTAGGATAGTACTTAATAGTTGTAAGGTTAATCCTTATATGATACCTGAATTGATTAGGATAGTGCCCTAATAGTTGCATGGTCACTCCATACACAATATGTGAATTGACTAGGGTTGTCATGACCCGATTTTTTAGACTCGAGAGGCGACTATCTTTTAAAGCATAAAAATTTAAGTAAAAAGAATAGTAAACTTTTTCATTCTTAAAGTAAAATATAAATATATTTTATTTACAAATAAAAAGTATGTTTGAATATAATGGACGCCCGATAAACAAAACAACTTAAGACATTAAATAGTTGAAACACGATGTGGCTCAGTATAGCATTTATTGGCTCCTTCTTGTCACCTGAAAAACATGAGAGAACTTGATTGTGTACTCAAGTAAATTACTTATAATCTTTTAATCATGTCTTTGAGGTATAGTAGAATATCACATGCTTTCTTGACTTGTTCTTGTTCCAATCCTGAGAATTTAGGTCTTTAGGTTATGTTCTTGAGTTTCGAGTTCTTGTTTGAACATACATCTAGGGTTTTATGTGTTCTCTGTGATACTGTCTGAAACCTATACCCAAGACTTCTTACGTTCCAAGCATTGTAGTCTGAAACTTGAGTCCAAGGCTTCTTACGTTCTAAGAAACACAATTTGAAAACCTATACTCAATGCTTCTCAGATTCAAAGTGATATAGTCTAAGTACCTACATCCTAGGTTTCATACATGCAACCAAGGCTTCTTACGTTTCAAACCTGTAACTCAAGTTTGAGTACTCAAGATTCTTATTCTAATGAAGTACAATATTTCATATTAGTAGTTGAAGCTTGAATTGAACTTGAATAATTTGAAATCGACCTGACTTAGAATTTGAATTTTCTAAAAGGTTGGCGAAAAATAGTTATAATATGAAACATCTAATACTCTCTCTTTCTATTTTTTACTCTCTTTTGTTCCAAAGTTTATTAAAATGAATAAATCATTATACTAAATGCATTCCCATATGGATCGACTCAGGACTAGATTAGCAAGTCATAATCTAACATCTGCTCAATAAATGAGTAGAAAGCCTCAAACATTTGTTCATCAAGTCGGAGCAATGAACGAGGACCATAAAAAATGGGTACTAGTTCCATCATACAAATCTATTTATCTCATCACAAAGTAAGAATGTTTGATTAATCTACCACACCTAAATAGTGTGAAAGTTATCTTATTTATAATCAAATAAATTACAAGGATATGGAAAGAGTAAGAATGAGAAATAACAATAAATGGAAAGATACCTATGGTAATAAGGCAAATATTAGATATTTGCCTTATAATAAAATATCAAATATAATATATATGGTAAACTATAATTTATTACTAAATATCCTTAACACCCCACCGCAAGCTAAGCGTCGGATTTGAACGAACGTGAAGCTTGGATCTGAAAAATTCAAAGAGGTTGAGAAACACTTTTCGTGAAGATGTCAACAATCTAGTTTAGAGGAGGCGTAGAAAAGCACTTTCTTGGCCATCGAAAATTGTAGAGGGATCGCCGCTCAGCGGCGATGCTGCCTTGGCTTTGGCGAGAATATGTCTAACCCATGAAGAGGGATTGTTGCTTAGCGACAATGCTACCTTGGCTCTGGTGAGAATATGTCTAACCCCAAGAAGTAGAAGGGGAAGCCTAGAGCAAGGGACAAAGACAATGTTGAAGCCGGAAGACTCGCCACATTGGGCGAAGGAGCCAATTTTGGCGAGAAGGGCGGCGGCAACTTGGTTGGCAAAGAGGCCAGTGCGGCGCGCAGATTCCAAAGGTAAATCTCTGCAGAAGATTGATAGGTTTAGGTTAGGGTTTATGTGAAGGATGAAGGGAATATTGGGAAGAAAATGAAAGAGACTATATTGGTGGAGGGAAAATCGATTGTGTTGGAAAAGGTGAGGTTGTATGTACAAAGTATGGCGAAGAATGATTTTGAGGTCAAAAGGGTGGAGCCGAAGAGTAATCAATCGGCTCTGCATGTGGCAACTATGACAACTGCCCATGCGGCGTCAAAGCCAGTAGTGGTGGTGGAGAAGAACAGTAGAAGATTTCAAAAGTCATTGAAAAGAAAGGATCCGGATTGCTAAACCAAAATGGCTCTGATACCATAAGAATGTTTGATTAATCCACCACACCTAAATGATGTGAAAGTTATCTTATTTATAATCAAATAAATTACAAGGATATGGAAAGAGTAATAATGAGAAATAACAATAAATGGAAAGATACCTATGGTAATAAGGCAAATATTAGATATTTACTTTATAATAAAATATCAAATATAATATATATGATAAACTATAATTTATTACTAAATATCCTTAACACAAAGGTAGACATTATATTTAAGGAAAAGTACTATAAATATGAGACTCACTTCCGATATAAAGGTACATAACCTGACTTATTTCCATCTCCTTATTACTCCAACCACGTCATTGGCTTAAGTATCGAAATATGTTAAGCACAACATCATACTAATACTCAAATTATCGTCTAACAAGTCACCGCATGTCATTGCTATCCTTCAATTATTTCAAAAGATTCCCTTGACTTTCTTCTAGTAACACCTTTTGACCCAACCTCTCCAATTTGGGTCGAGGAGTTGTGCATCTTTCACTATCACCTCTTTCTACCAAGTTTAGTTCTTTATTCAATTAATCTCTTCCTTTTAATAAAAAAAAATGATAGCCTGAAGTGAAGGGCCATGTCCTTTTGCTTCTTCCAATATAGAAATATAGTCTCAATGGATATATAAGTATATTAGTGTGTGTGGATAGGATAACAAAATATGAGCAATTATTAGATCCAAAAGAGAGAAAAAAGAGTACATATTGATACCCTTATCTTTTGATGGTGGTGCTTCTAATGATATTTGGCTTTAAGCCTGGGAGATTGCTTCAATTATTAGCCTCAATCACCAAATCCCATCAAACTTTTTTTTTTTTTTTAATTAGATACACGCAAACTCAAAAGTTACTTCGAAGTTAAGCATACCGACTCTAAATTTAAAAAAAAATGAATTTTATTGATGTAGATAATCATATCAATTATGTATAGCTTTTTAAAAAACATATCGTACCTTGTATTGTACCATTTTTTTAACTTTTTCTTGTTAAGTCAATTTATTCATGTGCTTCCTTGTCTAAAAAGGCTACAAGGAGCTCATGGGTAGATTCATGCATTTTTCGATTGCTGTTTCAATCCCTTTGTACCTTGATCCATTCTTACGTTCATCTCCTTAGATGCCACAATCAAACTACGGAAGTAAAGAAAAGAAAATGACTAGTAACCAATGCATAAATTTTTAAAAGTAAAAGAATTTATTATCGAATAAAAGCATGTATAGACAAATCCCTAGAGAAGGAAAAAAAAATCAACATTATAATATTTAAGCAAATACGACAAGCCTACAATAATATGGGAGCTGCATTCCATTTGAACCGTCGATATATTAATTAATTTGATAATCCCGATGTATTAGTTACAAATTGTATTATAAGTATATTGGAAGGACAATAATTGAGCTTAAAAGTGTGGAAAGAGAATAGGGGATTTTATATTGGCCAATTATAAGAGCATATGGGGTTTGAGACCTAATAAAGAACAAGGACATGGGATTAATTTAGAAGAGGTTTGTGTGTGTTGTTGTTGTTACCAAGTGCACATGTTGGACACACAACACAAATGAAACATAGACAAGTGGATATCTCTCGTAGGCTTCGCATCCACCAACACTGTTCTGACAACATCTTACTTGGTCGGATTTCTGGCCTCCTGGATCTCTTTGTTGTTAGTTTTTCATTCACACTTTGACAAACAACCTAATTACAAGTGTGCAAACGTTGTCTAATAATTTAAACATGTTACACCCTGCATTTTCAATTTTGGTATTTGAATGATTGCTTACATCTAATTTGAATAAATTAGATTGAAATGGATTTAGGTCAGATATTTCAAATTTTTGGATTTTTTATGATAGAATTTCAATTAAATTTTAAATTCATAATTATTATTTTTTTCATGTTTTTATTTAAGTTTGTTTAGACATTAGTTAAACTTGGTAGACACCGTTCTCTTGCACGTTTTTTTGGCATGTTTCCCGACACACAATCCTCTCTCTCTAACCATGACATGCACGTCGTAGCTCACTGGAAATCCTTTGTCCAATGACATAACCACAAACTTATATAAGTGGACCAAATTTGACAAAGTGAGCGGTGATTTCACCTACCGTGATTGTTGATGACGATTTTGGCCGATGTGAGCGATGTTAACGCCCCTGCAACACGATTTCATTGCATTAATTTTGTGTCGTTGACATGAGCTTCAATTACATTGGTGTTTTCATCACTCTCAAGAAACGTGCATGAGCTTTTTTGTGGCCTCAACATCTTTTCTTCTCTTTCCCATGTGGATTTACAAATTATAAGTTTGAATGATATAAAATTAATTAATTAAACTCTTTGCCACAGTTAATTAACTAAACTCTTTAATTAATTAATTTTTATTTATTAACTATAGGTATGAACATAGAATTGCACACTCATACCATGTAAAATAAATTGTGTTCATGAATATAATTGACTACATGTAAGTCAATCATTCTCAAGTTGTTTTTATTACAATTAGATCAAAAGTTAACAAGTTGTTGAAAGAGTGGAGCTTCATGATAGACTTATTAAATAGGCTACAAAGACTATTCTTTCCTAGACAAATCAAGGGATGAGCCCATAATTCACCTAGGGTCAAGATTGAGTCGCATCTGATCATCTTTTGAAATATTTATCTCTTCAATAAACAAATTTATAAGGAGAGAATATAATTTGTGGTTTAATCATGTACAAACTCATTATATATAATATGTCTTACTTATGTATCTCCACATAATCGACTTGAATCAAATCACTTGTAATAATTACAAATTAGGTCTTATCAATGTGCTATCAAAATAAGATACTAAATCGTATCCATATAGTATAAACTATTTAAAATATTTCTTGAACATGATTCTCCTAGATGTGAATTGCATATTATTTAAGATTATACTCATTATTGATAGTACAATTTTTTATTTGTTTTCATCGATTTTTTTCTCTCAACTCAATTTAGGGCCTATCAGAGGAATTTATAAGGATTCATGCTTCGAGAAGGAGAAAAATCGAGCACCCAAAACACCCTGAACACTTAAGTAGCCATTTCATATATCCCACACAAGTTTATCCATAGGATCGACTTAGATTAGCATGAGAATGTTATAATTGAGCTAATGAAGAAATATGCATGTTTTAGCCTAAGAATCTCGAGATATGATGTTTAGATTGCAATTGGAGCCTTGTGACTTATCGTTAGGCTCTGTTATGCATGATGTGATTTTAATTTGTTTGCAAACTAATTTAGGCTATGTATGCAAGCTTACGGGTCATTCCCCGATCTTCTAAGCTTAATTGGTTAGGACGAGCCACCTTGTCTAGAATTCAATGCCAGTAAATAGCATTATGTGTTTGAATGCACATAAATAGTAAATAGTATTAAATTAGAACGTTTAAGTGGAAGTATTTCTTGATTGTATGATTATTTTACCTAAAACACAACATTTAAAAGATAAGAAAGTAATTAATATTCTTAAAAAATGACAAAGAACATCATTAATAACCTTAATTTTTATCTAATAATTGTCATGGTTCTCATTACACACAAATCACATTTTGAGAGACGTTTCTTATTAGATCGACTTATAATTCTACTTTCCATAATAAATGTGTTCTAGAATGGTGTATTTTTGGCAAGTTTCAATCATTTCCATAATAAAAAAAGAATGAGAAGCATTTAATTTTATCCATTAAAAAGACAGTAGTTCCTTTTATGGATGAAGACGTGGCTAGTTGCATGCATTGAAACGTGGCACCTTATTTGAGGAACTTCAAAGTATGATAGTATGAATGGTTATGTAAGTTTTAAGATACTAAAATACATTTGGGGGTAGAAGCTAAGGTTTACGGGAAATGACGAAACTACTCTTAATGACCCTCTCGTGTTATTATGAAATGTTCATGACTTATGAGCTTGGATTAGTGTAACACAGGCTTTAAATACATATGCGAAAACTCATATTAAATACTTTTAAAATAAAATCATAGACTTACATATTCCGTTCAAGACAAAAATAAAGATAACAAGTCTTTGTACATAAAATAAATTACATTAAAACACTTATCAACTACTAATAAAATTCAATGTGTTCTATTGCCGATCTATCTTTGATTTTCATGGTCTTTCTAGTGTTCACTGTTATTTGTGCATGAAAACTTTACCTTTACTTGAAAAATATAAGGATAGCACGTGGTTCAACACATGCATCGATATACTTCCCTGCTATGATTAATATGGACTTGTATACTACGATGTTATATTGTGGTATTATGTATACTATAATACTATACACGCTCTTTTTCCTCCGTGACATTTCGACATCTTGAGTGTATGCTAGTTGAAGGGTAGGTCCAAGGGTATGTATATAAGCTTGTTTAGGGTCCACATGCACGTACGTAAGCTGTGTGTAAAGAAGTACTACATATCAAATTCTGCTCGAACGAGAAGTAGAGACCTAGACTTGTCATGATGTTTTTAATGTTTTTATGATATGATGGTCCCACCATTGTGTGCACTTCCCAACCCCAAATGTATGATATTATGTCTTCTTAGTAAAAGGTTGAAAATTGGGTAATAAATATGAATTTAACTTCCATATATTGATTCTGATTCAATCAAACTTTCCACCAAACCGTCCCTTAAAAGGTAGGGGTAAAATGGAAATTTTGCCGCTAATGAGAAAATAATTTTTTAAAATATATTTATTAGGATTTTGTTTGTAGACAAGTTTCAATAATTTGCATAATAATAGAAAAGAATGAGAAGCATTTAATTTAATTTTATCCAAAAAAAAAAGAAGTGAATGGTTTCTTTAATGGATGAAGACGTGGCTAGTTGCATGCGGTGAAACGTGGCAGCTTGTCTGAGGACTTCAAACTCCTTGCTTTGCCCCCTTCCTCTCTCACTCCTCCACCTATCACTTTACATTTCTTCGTTTCTACGCTCTTCTTTTACTTTCTCTCTCCTCCTTTCGCTCTTTTGTCTTTTACCTAAACGATAAAAATGTTCATTTAATCGGTAAGACGAGGGTTCATTTGAACGAGAAATAGTGAAATAATTAAAGATATTTATTTTTTCTATTAGCAAAACGAGGCTAGGACGGAGATTGTAATCACTATTTTCGCCTCCATCCTACCAAATACTCGTCTCGTCTCGTACTACTCACTTTATGTCTTCACTTTCACCTCCAACATTGTTAAATTCCAGTCTCAGTCTCATATCAATTATTTTTATACTACATTGAAATATTAAAATGTGAAAGTATGTTATATTTTTACATTATTTTAAAAAAATATTATTAGATTTATTAGAGAAATTTTACTGGAAATTTGAGAGGATATGGATTAAAATAGGAATAAGGAAATATTCCAAACAAACTTTTCCAACTATAATTCAACTAATGCTTTAATTCAAAAATTGTGAAGAAAAAAAAGTCAACTCAATATAATTGGTTTAACTATGAATTTAGTCTTATATTGAAAGTTTAAATTTTATTTCAAATTAAATTTTTAAAAGTCGCTTATCATTACAAACATACTAAGTGACAATATGTTTAAGTAACGTTTTAATTATTCTTATATTATTTTAGGTCATCATTATTTTGACTTTTCATTAATATAGATGTCGATTTTTAAAGTAATTTAGAGACCTTTATGAAATGTCAAAAATAATATTATAAATTTTAAAAGAATAAAAATGTAATTTTGGAACATATTTACGAAGTTTAGTAATATTTTTTTTTAATAACTTAATCGGGTTAATATAATACCACTAATAAATATTTTTAATATATAAAAAAGGCCAAATATATTTAAAAAAAACACACTTAGGGTACTTAAAACTTTCTCTTTAAATTAAATAATTTTAGCTGTCGATTTTAATATAATGCAGTTAAAATATGGTACCAAATAAAATTGGGCTAAGATATTATATTACCATTTGTATTCTATATATTAACGTTGAATTAAAAAATAATTTATTTTATAAACTTTATACATGGTTAGGTGCAAATTTTATATTTTAATATTAAAATTTGAGTTTTTTAAAATTATATTCATTTTATTATATTTTTATTTAAAAGATATTATTAAATTTATTAGGTTTTATATATATATATATATATTAAAAAAATTTAATGAAAATCTTAAAAAACTTAAAAGATAAAAATTGAAATAAAAGATGAGAAGATTCTTCTGTACCCACGGTGTAAATATCCTTAATTTTTACTCATAGATATAAATTTAAGAAAATCGATCGAATATAAATTTCAATATAGTCTACATAAGATTTGATGGGTGTCCAAATCATTCACTCAAATTAAACTTGAGTTCTAACTACATAACTTCACCTATGTTACCCGTATTTACTATTTAAATATATACATTTACCGAAAAACCCAACTAGTTTCAACTGTTTTAACTATTTAAATAAGCACATTAGTTAATATTAACTGGTGTAAAACAGTAATTTATTATCAGTACTTTAGGGATATTTTCATATTTGAATTTAGTTTGTACTAAAATTTGGTAAATCTTAAAAAAAAAAAAAAGACTATTTGGAGAAAAATTGGTTAAAACTTATTATTTATTTTATATTTCCACGAGTCTTCCTTCCAGCCCAACACCACTAACAATACAGCCTGGCAGAATAAAACGACAAAAATCCTACGTGGCAGTCCTGTTCAATTTTCGAGGCACGCTTCTTTCCTTTATATACCCATATTCATTTCTCCGTCCTCTTCGCTCAATCACAACTCGGTCTCTTCTGACTCACTGAGTTCACCAAAGTCCGATTCCAAAAAAACAAAATCTCAACACAAAAAGAAAAAAGAAATGGGTATTTGCATTTCCTCCGATTCCCCCAATGTTTCTACGGCCAAACTCATTCTTTCGGACGGAACATTGCTGGAATATTCGTACCCGGTAAAGGTTTCGTATGTACTACATAAAGATCCGGCGAGTTTCATTTGCAACTCCGACGATATGGATTTCAACGATGTTGTAACCGCCGTTGACGACGACGACGAGCTTCAACTCGGGCAGCTTTACTTTGCGCTGCCGTTGGAGAAGCTGAACAAGCCGCTTCACGCGGAGGATATGGCTGCATTGGCTGTGAAGGCTAGCTCGGCGCTGATGAAGGCGGGCGGTGGAGGGAGTGAGAAATGTGGGTCACGGCGGGCGGTGGTGTTTTCTGAGGAGGAGCTTAGGAAGGGTCCGAGAAAGGGTGTGAAGAAGGGGACAGGGAGTGGTGGAAGTAGGAAATTCACGGCGAAATTGTGTGCAATCCCTGAATGATGGATGGACGTGTGTAGGGCTAAAATTGTAATTATGAGCTGTTTAGTTTGGTTTTTTGGGGGTTTTGGAAATTGAGATGGTGAGGTTGCTTTATGTGGATGTTTTGTTTCTTCCGCATCCCATGGTATTGCCTTAAGATTCTTTCTTCTCCACTTTTACATATTTACCCCTCATTACTAAAAAAATTAATATTTTCATGTTCCAATTATTTATGGGTATGTATTATATTTTCATTTCCATACGTGTTCCAACGACAACGGGGCCAATCAATCATTTCGATAATCTCACCTTATTAGAAAAGAATACGAACGTGAATATTTTAAATTTGAAAAAGTTCATAATCTCATTAACCTATCGATCAAACCAAAAACTTGTCATATAACTAATACCTTTAATTTGAATTGAATGCTATCACCTTTTTTCAAGCACCTTAGATAACCTGTTAACAAATTTTCATTTGAAAGAAGTGGTACAAAAGCGTGAAACTTCAAGTCAACTCATGAACTGGACAATAGAGATAAAGTGAACACGGCGTCTATTTTCACGCAAAGATTGCACAAAGATCGAAATAGGAGACAAAAGTGGTGACATATTTTGTTGTTGAATTAGCAAGATGAATGAGATAAATATGACGAGTTACAGCTTATGTCATTCAGAGATGATTCATAGTGGAAAAGGATGTAATATCAATTTACTACTTATATCACCTTATGAGGAGCTTTTTGAAAAGCTTTATGATTCAACTTTCAAGCCTCAAACAACGCAGTATAGTACAAAGCACGCTCAAGTCGGACTAGCAAGCAAAATAGAGACCAATAATCTCGAGCTAAGTCGTAGATTTTTAACTAATAGTAGCATATTTTATGAAATATTTTAAATGGATGTTTTTTTTTACACGCATTAATCACGTGATGCATGTAATGACACCTTATTTCGCAAAGAAAAAACTAGATTGAAGAATCACTTACACATTTAGACGTTTAATATCTTTAGCTAGCCATATAATAAACGGTAGAATACTATGTATGAAATTAGTTTTTGTAATAAAGAATATTCAAATATAAACAGATAATTATTTTCAAAATTTTAATGAATTTATTAGTTAATAAATCTAGGTTTATTCTAATCCAAACACAATTTTAAACACCCAACGTCAAACAACATTTAAATATGTCGATTTTAATTGTAGCAATATTTTATTTAGTTGGAAAGCTTGAAGAAATATTTAATATAATTAAAATTGAAATGTCGGATTATGTCGGTTCATAATTTAATTTATAAAAAAAAGAATAAATAAATTAAATTAAATGGAAAATCAGTGGTTGCGGATGCCAGTATAGATCTCGAGGAGATTCTAATATACCAATTATCAAATTTTCAAATCAAACTATTGGATTATTTTTTATTTATTTATTATTTTTTTGTTATGTTTTATTCATATTTGTTTTTTAAAAGTAAAAATTATAAACTTGAAACACTGCGTGAGTTCTCACAATCCATCCTTTTTTAGAGTTTAGCGTTCTCACTAGCATTCGTTCTTTTCTACCATCGATGTGAGACCCCACCAAATCTACTCCCCATTGAAGTACCAATGGGGGTTCTCACAATCCACCCCTTTTGGGTCAGCGTCCTCGCTCACACTCGTTCCTTTCTCCAATCGATGTGGGACCCCCACCAAATCTACTCCCTTCACGATCCAGCATTCTTACTGGTACACCGCCTTGTGTCTAACCCTTTCGGAGAAGAGCCTCCTCACTGGCACATAGTCCGGTGTTTAGCTCTAATATCATTTGTAATGGCTCAAGCTCACCACTAACAGATATTGTCCTCTTTGAGTTTTCCCTTTCAGGCTTTCCCTCAAACCTTTAAAACCCATCTGCTAGCTAGGGAAAGGTTTTCACACCCTCACAAAAGGTGTTTCGTTCTACTCTCCCAGTAAAGTGGGTTCTCAAAATAACTTTTTGGATCTAAAATTTAATTGAAAATATATTTGAGAGAGAGAATTATATTAAAAGAAAAAAAAAAGTAAATTGGGCCTACTATGAAGGAAAGAAGAGACTAGTCTATGGTGGAATATAATAGGTAGGGTTGGAGAGTTAAATGAAAATGCCAAAGTTGATAGTGACATTTGACATTGTATTATATATATTATGTATTGATGGGGTCTCCACAGTCTATTCTTATTGGACTCATGCAAACCTTATCATTCCCACATAAACTCTACCAATTATTTCATTTTAATTGCTTCATTTTTATTATTAAGTTTCATTGCTATAGTCTTTTAAAGCACCAAAAGTAAAAAGTAAAGTACTTTTTGCTAATAAAAAGTGTCTAAAAAGTTTTTCCATTTTTATTGCCTAGAACACGTTTTTATTTTAAACACATTTTTTGTGCTTGCATTATTTGTAAAAGAAATTTGTTGTAACAACCGTAAAAGTGTTTAATCACCCGCCATAGCCATACGTAAAGAATACTATGTATTCAAATCTGTTTAAGAATGAAATTTGAATATAAGACTATAGACATGGTTACTCGAGATTTCAAATGTAATTTTACTATGATTACACTTTTACGAATGCTTAAATTCATGAATTTTTTTGTTTATTTCATAAATGGATATGTATTTGGAAAAGCGTTCCGATTAAACTATGGTCGTAATAATTAAATGTTGTTCTTAAATCCTATATTAATCTCGTTTATTACTCAAATTTGTGATATTTTGTGTTTTCAAATTTTATAATAATAAACAACAATTACATAGAGATCATAATAATTTGAAGGAAGTTTTAGATAAAGTATGGTAAAGGGTTGAAAGATGAATGATTTTGATGGTTGATTTGAAGGGGTGTGTTCCACCAGAAAAGAAAAAAGAAGAGTTGCTTTTGATTTGTTTACCAAAGGAGGAAGGTTCGTGGGTGGGTTTGAATCAATTTCATGAGTGGGTAAGCAATGAATTGCCCCCAAAAGGTCAAAAAGCTTATCATAATTTCACTTCATTCATATCATTACATCTTCACCTTTAAATTTGGTACCATTTTCTTACCATTTTCTCACCACCTTCTTCCTTTAACCTTTATTTTGCTATGGATCCAGCTGTTAAGGAAAGGACACTTTAAAAAGGTTGGTTTTCATTTCGATTCACCTAATTATTCCAATATTTCCTTGCATTTTCTGCAACGTGATTATGTTTTTACTCTTTATTTCTAAGAATGAAGACTATTTTTATAGATCAACACGAGTTATTTTATATGATTAACCTACTGAAAAAGGAAGATACATCTTATTGGTGTAGATAGTAACTTTAAATTCTTTGTAATAGTCTTTATCTTTAAGATCACTGTTATTCAGATGTGGTATCCATTCATTGTAAGATCCCATATCGATTGGGGAGGAAAACGAAACATTCTTTATAAGATGTGGAAATCTCTTCCTAAATGATGCGTTTTAAAAACTTTGAGGCGAATCCCGAAAGAAAAAGCCCAAAGAGGACAATATCTGCGGGTGGTGGGATTGGGTGGTTACAAATGGTATTAGAGTCAGGTACCAGGTGATGTGGTAGTGAGGAGGCTGAGCCTCGAAGGGAGTAGACATGAAGCGACGTGTCAGCAAGGATGATGGGCCTCAAAGGAGATGGATTTGGTAGGAGATCCCACATCGATTGGAGAAAGGAACGAGTACCAACTATGACGCTGGCCCCAAAGGGAATAGATTGTGAGATCCCACATCGGTTGGTTGGAGGAGAACAAAACACTCTTTATAAAGTGTGGAAACCTCTCCATAGATGACGTGTTTAAAAACCTTTAGGAGAAGTCATACCTTTTTTTACTCGAATGTTACAAATTTAAACTTAGGTTGAGATTCCTTAATAATGTTATAATGTATTTAATTTCAAAAAGTATATAAGCTGAATATTTAAACTTAGGTTCTTTTTTTATATGTTTTATTAAATTTAACCATCATATCCTAATGTTCATCGTTACAAAATTATATATATTTAAATTAAAAGCCATGAATCTATTTTTAATAGAAAAAGAATCCAATTAGGCATTAATTAATTTGAGAGTGGTAGTGATTGACATGTGAAATCATTTATTTACATTGTACTAAAATATTAATGGATTGTTATGATAGTAACCCCCAAACAATTTAGATATTGATTGACTATGTCATGATATTAATAATTTGTAATTAAAATAATCTCTAATTAATTTACATATTCACCGATTATAATCATGATGGTCACCTAATCTTCATTTCCGGGTCATTTATTAATCTTCACCTATCATTTCTATAGTTCCCTTTCATGTTACACATTGCTAAACTTCAAATAATATCTAATAAATCCTTGAATTCGATGGGATTCCACATTGAAGATGAGAACGAAACATTCTTTATAAGCGTGTGAAAATCTCTCTCTAATAGACGCATTTTAAAAACCCTTAAGGAAAGGGTGAAAGGGAAAGCTCAAAAAGTACAATATCTGCTATCGGTGAACTTGAGTTGTTACAATGGTATAAGAGCCATACACCGGGTAATGTGCCAATGAAGAGGCTGAGCCTCGAAGGAGGTGGACACAAGGCAGTATGCCAGCAAAGACACTAGGACTCGAATGGTGGGTGAATTGGGGAGTCCCACATTGATTGAAGAAGTGAACGAGTGCCAGACCCGAAGCTTAGGCTCGAAACCGTGCAACCCACCTCCCTCGGCCCAGATTCGAAACGCCAGCCCAGCCACCTTCAGCCCACCTGAACATTGAGATTTAGTTATTTCTATTTGAATTTATAATTCAATTAGCATTAACAACATCAATCAGAAATTTAAAACGTAATGGACATCTCTACAAAATAAAAACTATTAAAACTTATTGTTTAACACAAAAACCATTAATAATGATTTCTTAAAACGGACAAAATTCCACGTGCCCACCATAGTTGACTTGCCTTCCAATAAAATTGTATCTATGAACAGAAACATAAAAAAAACATGCACATGCATGGTTGACCAGACATCGAGGGTTCTTCATTTATAACCACCCCTTTGGAGATACCCTTCTTTCTACCCAAACCAAGAAAATAACCATGGCAGCTGATCTTCCAAAATCGAAGATGACAACTATTTTGAGTATCGATGGAGGTGGCATCAGAGGCATCATTCCTTCAACTATTCTAGCTTTTCTCGAGTCCAAGCTTCAGGTAATACTCTTTATAAAGGTGTAGAAACTTCTCTTTAGATGGAAAGTCCGAATGAGAAAACTCAAAGAGGATAATATCTTTTAGTGGTGGGCTTGAATAATTTCTATATTGATATAAGAAATGATTGTTTTTTGGTTAGGAATTGGATGGCCCGGATGCAAGAATAGCGAATTACTTCGATTTAATTGCTGGAACAAGTACAGGTGGTTTAATTACTATCATGCTTACAGCTCCGAACAAAGACAAGAAGCCTTTATATGCAGCCAAAGATCTAACCAACTTCTTTTTGGAACGTTCTCCAAAAATTTTCCCCCAAAAAAAGTTCGTACGTCCATACATCTTTGCTTGAATGACTTTGTAATTTTTAGATATAATGACTAAATGAGTGTTTTGTTGTGTGTCAGCCATTTATTCAGCTCAGTCACCAATTTATTTAGTAAAGCTTTGGGGCCAAAGTACGATGGAAAATACTTGAGGACATTGCTGAATGACCAACTTGGGGACACAACTCTTAAGGAAACGTTGACAAATGTTGTTATTCCTGCGTTTGACATCAATCATCTTCACCCTGTGATCTTCTCCAATGTTAAGGTATGAGAAGTTCGTTGGTTTTGATTCTCGATTGAAATATACCGAAACACAATGAAATACTTGTGTTTTGTTCTAAAAATACTTTTTAATCATAATGTTTTTTTACTAACAATTCTTCTCCTAAAATGTTCTACGATTAGGAATTTCTCAATATATGACTATCATTATAACATCTCTCGTCCACCCTTAGCAAATATTGTTCTTTTTGGGCTTTCCATTTAGAAATCCTCTCAAAGTTTTTAAAACGCGTCTACTAAGAATTTCTCAATATATATGACTATCATTGTAAGAGCCCAAGCTCACCACTGGTAGATATTGTCATTTTTGGATTTTCCCTTTCCTCTCAAAGTTTTTAAAACGCGTCTACTAGGGAGAGATTTCCACACTCTTAAAAGGGTATTTCGTTCTCCTCCTCAATTAATGTGAGATCTCATAATCCACCCCCTTTGGGGCCCAGCATCCTCGTTAGCACTTGTTCCCTTCTTCAATTGATGTGGGATACCCCAATCCACCCCGTCTGCTAGAAAGAGGTTTTCACACCCTTATAAAAGGTGTTTCGTTTTCCTCCCCATCTGATGTGGGATCTCACAATCCACCCCCTTTGGGGCCCAACGTACTCGTTGGCACTTGTTCCCTTATCCAATCGATGTGGGACCCCCCTAATCCACTCTTTTTGGGGCCCAACGTCCTTGTTGGCACACCGCCTCATGTCCACCCCCTTCAAGATTCAACCTCCTCGCTGGCACATCGTTTGGTGTTTGACTCTGATACCATTTATAACAGCTCAAGCCCACGACTAACAAACGTTGTTCTCTTTAGGCTTTCCTTTCAAGCTTCCCCTCAAAAATTTTAAAACTCGTCTATTAGGAAGAGATTTCCACACTCTTATAAAAAAAATTTCGTTCTCCTCCTCAACCAAGGTAGAATCTCACAATCACATTCCATGATTCCAACCTAATGCTTAATATTCAAATTTATTTAGTTGAAACTTTATGATTAAATTGGAACATGCAGGCAAGGTGGGATGAATTGAAGAATCCAAAGTTGGCAGATGTGTGCATCAGTACATCTGCAGCACCAACTTACTTGCCAGCATATGAATTTCAAACAACCAACTCCATGGGAAATACTCACGTTTTCAATATGGTTGATGGTGGAGTTGCAGCAAACAACCCAGTAAGTATTTTCTGATTAAACTCTTACACCTCATTCACATTTCCTCACAAAATTTGATTGTATAGACCCTGGCTGCCATAACCCAAGTATCCAAAGGGACAAACATTTGTGAACCCTTCAAGACCAAGCCCATGGAAACAGAAAGGATGCTAGTCCTTTCTTTAGGCACTGGAGCAGCTAAGAATGAAGGAAAGTACAGTGCTACCAAAGCTGCAAAATGGGGCATGTTTAATTGGGTTTATGACAATGGGGCCACTCCAATAGTTGATATCTTCAGCGATGCAAGTTCCGATATGGTCGACTTTCATGTTGGTTCTTTCTTTCAATCTTTCCGTTGCCACAAAAACTATCTTCGCATTCAGGTACCCCTTCCACACTATGGCCGACTAACTTTAAGAGAATTGTCAGTAGACTTAGTAGAATAAGTTACTAACTTAGGTAGCAATTATAGGAGAATTGGTAATAGTTGCTAGTGAGTGCTTTCCAAGCTATAAATACTCCTGAGATGTTCAACAAAGAAAATTGCTTAAATTTTTTTTTTTTTTTTTTTTGTCCCTTTTACTTATTTCGACGTAATTCGGATTGATTTGGGTCGGACAGGAAACGGATTTGAGTGGGGAAGTAGCATTAGTTGATATTGCAACAGAGCAAAACTTGAAGAAGCTGACAGAGGTGGGGAAGGAGCTGTTAAAGAAAGCGGTGTCGAGGGTAAACTTAGAAACTGGAGAATACGAGGCTGTTGATGGAGAAGGTACAAATGAAGAAGCCCTCACTCAATTTGCCAAAAGGCTTTCTCAACAGAGAAAGCTTCCACTCAGCCCTTGAATCACTCGGTTCTCTTTCTATTTTTAAACTTATATCATATTGGTTACTTTAAACTTACGTTGGTATGTCATTTTTTTACTTAATCTAAAATATATTATCATGCCTTTACCTAACACATGTTTGGAGTATTTTAAGAAAAATTCAGGAAGTGATCTCATTATTGGGGTCCGTGAATGCAAACATGTACAATCATCATTTAGAGACCTATCATTTAAAATCATAGTCTTTTAGGTGGCCTCCGGTCTGAACAAATTTGATGTGTAATACTTCTCTACGACCTACACGTGCAAGCATAGGCCCACCAGGCGGGCTCACACACCTCCTGGGCCTGCATGGTTGAGCTAATTGACTGTAGCTGAATGTTAAGAGGTAGAGTGACCGTCATGTATCATATGCCAAACATGATAGTTGTTGTCGTCATTATCATCATCATCATAGTGTACTTGTCATAGTTATCATCATCATCATCATAGTGTACTCGTCATCGTTATCATCATCATCATAGTGTACACGTTCATACTCATCATAAAAATAAGTATTCTGATGTAAATGAACATACAATATACATAAGGTCCCTATACTTTTTGTCTTAAACTTTCATGCGACACAACCCCACATATTCTTCACATATTACCTTAGGTAACATGCATGCATAAGCTTTCATACATTCTGGTTGTGTATCAGAAAACTCTTCATTATCATTCATGCCATATCATAATGCAACATGACATTTCATACATGCATATCATCGTAACATGAGGTATCATCATACATCTCATGTCATCATAGCATACTACATCATCATAACATATCATAGCATCAAAGTATACATCACATCATCATCATAACGTATCATAGCATCAAAGTATATCACATCATCATAGCATTATAGCATATCACATTATCATAACATATTATATCATAACAACACATCATTTCAACATAGATGACACGTGCATGGGCCATTAGGCACGTGCCAATCATACATAAAGCAAGTCTTTTGGCCAAGTCGATAGTAGAGCCACTTACATGGATTGATACGAACCAAGAGACATCAATCATACAATATATTTCAATGAAGAGGTAAAGCAAATTATGTTTAAATTATTAAAAGATATTTTAATTCATGTCACATCAAAGAAGAATGAAACTTGATTGTTATAAATTTGGAGTGGATTACGGTTTAGAGTAATTGTATTTCATTAATGTATTTTAAGACTTTTTTTATTTACTTCAAAGTTACATTTACATGGTGGCTAATTATAGTCATAAAGTATGAATGGTACAAACGGTTGAAAAGTCACGTAAGGTCAAGAGTTTCATTTTTAGACTATATAAAGTCATGTATATTGTATTGGTAAGTAGACTTGAAAAATATATTAAAAGAAGCATTTGTGTGCTTTCCTTTAGCGAATGACTAAGTTTCTTTGCAATTCTACCTAGTTTAGGTTGCATGTAGAATCATTCAAGCTCGACATGATTAATCTTACTTGTGGAGTGATTCAAATCTCAAACAAGTATTCTTGCCTTGAGAGATTTGATCAACAAGAATCATTCAAGTTAGACATGATCGATCTTGCTTGTGAAGTGATTCAAATCTCAAACAAGTATTTTTACCTTGAGATATTCGATCAACAAAGTAATCTAAATCTTACTTCTCTTGTATTGATTCCATATCATTTGGTATCCGAACTTTAAGCTCAAGATCATATATATATTTCCTTGTGTTTATCTCTTTTGATTCTTTTATATATATATATATATAGGTAGCATGTTCACGATTGAGTAATTAAAGGGACTAATGGGTTGGCTATTAAGTTGACCAAGAAATATTTATGAATTATATCGCCATATCATGCCTTTTTTTTTTTAGTTTAAAATTAAATATAATTCAATTCCTTAAAGATGTTATATCACGAACCAAAATATATTCGATTTCTTATATATACATGTTAAACTAAAAATGGTATATTAAACAAGTATTAGTTAATTTGACTATTAGATATTAACAAAAAAGATTAGAGATTAAAATTTTCATTTTTATAAGTGGTGAATCATAATAAATAATAAAAAAAAAACAGGTAGTACAATAATATTTAAAACATGTATGATCATCTCATGCTACATTATAATAAGAAGTCATTAACCGACAAGCCAATGGTACAGCGACTGCTATGATTTTCAAATATTTTATATTTTAAATAATTATTTGAAATAAAAAACTCGAAGAACGCAAACAAAACTGCCCAAACATATATACGTAATATTTTATCAAACAGTCCATTATTTTTGTAAGCTTTAGTCAATTTAGCACTTAAGTCTTTGTTTATGTTATTATTTTAGTTAAAAGTTGTGCATCGAAATCATATTTGAACGAGAGTATAGGATGACTAAAAAAGGTTTAAAAAAAACTAAAGTTACTACCTATATCAACAATTAACGACTCTAATTTTCTACGACATGCATGACATGACTGTAAAGTGTGAAACATTTAAAATAGTTCATAAATGATGTCATGGACCTGGGTCGTTTGAAAATGAAATCTTTAAAACTAAACAACGAAAATTTAAATAAAATAAAGAAAAGAATAACACAATGCCCGTGATCCTAAGAGCTACAAATAAACATAAATACAGCAACCTAACACAATTCCATGCCTTTTGTCACAATGTTGTCGTTATCTGTATAGGGGTGTCTTGCCTTCACATGAAATTTAAGAGTAACACATGGTTTGAGTATTTTAGGAAATATTCTACAAGTGGCCCCACTATGGGATTGTGAAATGCAGTCACATGCAACATGGTATAGCGTATCATTTAAAATATGATTTCATTATCTTAGGCGGCTTTTCAGTTTGGGCTAAATTGGACGTATAGTACTTCTTTATACATGACTCACATGTGTGAACGTGGACCCACTAGACAGGCTTGCACACCCCCTAGGCTTGATGGTAGGGCTAGCACTCGCTGAATGTATGTCTTGGATAAGAAACTAACTACAGTGAACTAACAACAGGATAGTTATACGCAAATAAATTTGAAAAAAGAAATAGTTTTATCTTTTAAAACATTAAATACTTATGTCGAGATATTTTTTTATCCTCAATAATTGGACGGTAAGATGGTTGATCTTTGCAGTCATTTTGTTTTAATTGATATTATCAACATAATGGATATGAGGAGCAAATTCAGGTTAATACCAAGAATAATTAGTAACTCGAGCTTAGGTCAACCAAGTAAGTGACTCCACTATCGATTTGGTTGGAAGAATTGTTTTATGTACGATGACACATGCCCAGTGACTCCAAGCTATGTCATATGTGTGATATGTTTTGATATATGATGTTATGTTATATTACGTTATATGATATACGAAATAATACTATGATATAAACAAAATGTCATGTTAGGCAATGATAAGTGATGTTATGTCATAACATGTCATGATATACTATGATATGACATGACATGTTTTGAAATCAGAAAATCTATGATGTATAACCTCCCTATGTCATGTCATGGAAGCCATGTTATGTAGGGAATAATATATAACATAACTGACTCGAGATAATAGTTGGAATGGTGGAAGCTATGTTATGTATGGAATGATGTACATAAAATCTCGAAAATTCGACTTTAAAAAAATTGAATGTTTTTAATTTCTCGTCGGGCCAAACAGAAGCAGCTCTATGTTTGGTTTTGTCTTCTCCATCAGCTCCAATCCCTCTTTAAACACCTGGGTCAATTGTGTCAATTGTTGCCTAACGAGGAGTAACAAGAGCTCATCCTTCTATTCCAATCGCCAGTCCTCGTCTTACCGAAGCTGCTGGCACCTCCTTTTGTCATTCTTGCCGCTTTTTAGAATTTGTAGGAACCGTCTGTGACTTTTTGAATCAACATAGAGACGAGTCGAGTACTACACCTTCAGGTGTAGAAAGCTTTGTTTCTATGACAACTTTCTTCCTCCTTACTTCTTTTCTTTCCGACAACTAGCACAACTAGCTGGTGTATTATTGCATCGAAGGTGAAGACATGAAATGAGCTTCTCTTTCTTCATTTTCTTGAATAGAATGAATTCAGTAAGGGTCGAATATGCACGCCATTGCAGCTCGAGGGGCCTTAGTCCATCCATTTTTTTACCTGAAAATTTTCACTTAATTAGATTACACTTTGTCAATCTGCCTACTTGATAACTAACACACATTGAATATATGTTTATAAAGAAGGTTTTATAGAAATGAAGCCTCAAACTCGTTTATTACTCGTGAGAGATTCTCCTCTAAGTTGGATCGAAAATAATATTCCTTCACTATGTAGGTTCTTCTAATTTTTATTTCTTTATAATATAATAATTCAAACTAAAAAGAGTCTAGAGATAGAGTCTAATCTTAGAACTGGATGCAATACATCAACTAAATTAACACTAGTTTGGATGGACAGATTATTCAATGAATTCATAATAAAATTTGGATGTGAATTCAATAAGAACATGGTCGAAAAATTTGAGGTTCTTCTGTTTATAGCAAGAGAAAAGCACTTCCTTACCTAAATTGCCTAAAAAAGTTGAATTTTTTGAACTTCTCCCCGCCCCAGAAGTGGAAACATCCATTTCATGATA
The DNA here is from genome assembly GCF_002738365.1 of Cucurbita moschata. Taxonomy (NCBI): domain Eukaryota; kingdom Viridiplantae; phylum Streptophyta; class Magnoliopsida; order Cucurbitales; family Cucurbitaceae; genus Cucurbita; species Cucurbita moschata. Next base: position 2,204,343 of record NW_019268529.1, read on the forward strand.
TTCGTCTTCAAATTCGAACTCTACCACCAGAAAAAAAAAAAAGCAAACAAAAATTAACATTTATTAGTGGAGGGTACTCATTTTGAGGTGTGGATAGCGATCACTTTCGGTAGCAAACAATCAAGATAATAGTGGTGTGCTAGACATGAACCACTAAACAAGATCTTTCTTCTTCGGTACATGGCCATCAAAATACGCACAAAATGCACTTCAATCGTCCATCTATTACGTGGCCATGAAATTTCCACCACCACTCCCAAGAATTTCAGTGCTACAAGTCTCCTAAACCGACCCAATTCATCATTCAAAACACCCATCTCCATTTCTTCCTAGTTTAGTATCATCATCATCTTCTCTTCCTTTTACCTCTGCAAATTCTTCAATAGTTGTGGCTTCTTCACTGATTCACCATGGTCACGACCAGATTTCACAACCCTTTTAATCTTTCATCCTCTGGCTTATCAAGAACCTGTTTCCCAGTTCCAGTATTTCGGGATTCCCTAGTTAAGATTTCGCCTAGTCAGAGGAGCGTATGTAATTTTGGGGGTAAAACAGCATGTGGGCAGAGGAAGAAAGTATCCCAAGTGAAAGCCGCCGTCGCAGATGCACCACCGGCGGAAGGGACGACCGGGGAAATCAACCGGAGCTTGCCGACGAAGAAGGCTCGGATACTAGTAGCCGGTGGTGGAATTGGAGGTCTGGTTTTTGCTTTGGCGGCGAAAAAGAAAGGGTTTGAAGTAGTGGTTTTCGAGAGGGATATAAGTGCCATTAGAGGAGAGGGGCAGTACAGGGGGCCGATTCAGATACAGAGTAATGCTTTGGCTGCTTTGGAAGCCATTGATTTGGAGGTTGCTGAAGAAGTTATGAGAGTTGGCTGTATTACTGGAGATAGAATCAATGGACTCGTTGATGGGGTTTCTGGAAATTGGTATGAAGTCCTTTGTTTTGATTGATTATTCGTGAATCTATTTAGAATCTGATACTCTCTAGAACGAACTTTCATGGATTAAAATTGGACTTACTTTTCAAAACTATGATTTAGCTGACACTATCATGTTAACATCTGAGACATTTGACCCAAAAAAGATGAATGATATATTGCAGTGTAAGATTTGTTGTCTGCTAGAAGTTATTGGTTAATTTGTCTTTAGATTAGGTGGATAAAAGTCCTTATTAAGCTCACCCGAAAGTTTGCCTTTAAAGCTTTTATTTACGTTATCGTCGTGTAGAAAGATATAAAAAAGTTTTACGAAAGAAGTTGAGATTGTTTCGTAGTTTTTAACTTTTGTTAGGCAGTATCACTATGCGTGAGGTTCATTGATATTTCACGTAGAAGTAAGAAGACTGTTCGTTAAGATAAATTTGGAATATGAACCTACGAACGAATGGGAATGAAACGGATTTGTCGTCCAACAAATGGAACTTATCACAAGATTTCCCTTTTTTACTCGGTTTGCTGAGTTTCTTGCTATATATTCTTTGAGATGCCAATTTTCAGATCTCTGTTACATGAAGAATATGTAACTCTTTGCCAGGTACGTCAAGTTTGACACGTTCACTCCTGCAGCAGAACGAGGACTTCCTGTCACAAGGGTTATCAGTCGGATGGCGTTGCAACAAATTCTTGCTCGTGCTGTGGGTGATGATGTTATTATAAATGATAGTAATGTTGTTGACTTTGAGGATAGTGGAGATAAGGTAATATCCCATCGCAGTCCGTTTCTTGTGCTTGCAAAAAACCGAGCTTATAGCTTCATGATAAAGATTATGTTCTGCATTATGTGCCTTCAGGTGAAAGTGATTCTTGAAAATGGACAGCAACATGAGGGTGATCTCCTGGTTGGAGCTGATGGTATATGGTCAAAGGTACTACCAATATATATTACTAGTTCTTCATGTTCTTAGTGATATTCATGTTGTATGATTTATGATATCAGGTCAGAAAGGGCCTATTTGGACACTCAGAAGCAGTATATTCTGAGTACACTTGCTATACGGGTATCGCCGACTTCATACCAGCTGATATTGAGACTGTTGGGTAAGATTAAACTCTTTATTGCAATGTATGTAGACAAAAGTTTTTGGTATTATGTTCTAAGACCTGTCTTTTGATTCGTATTCTGAAGGTACCGAGTGTTTTTGGGACACAAACAATACTTTGTTTCCTCCGACGTCGGTGGAGGAAAGATGCAGTGGTATGCATTTCATAAGGAACCACCTGGTGGCACTGATGCCCCGAACGGTACGTCTATGGTAACTTTTGTAATTGATTGAAATCATGCCTCCTCTACTAGAGAGGAATAAATCTGTTCTGCCCGACACTAACGACAATCGGCAAGCTACAGTTCATAGAACTCTCTTGCACTTGGAATGTCTAATTCTTGAATGAATTACGCGACTCTTCGTACCATCTTCTTTTTGTCTTCTAACAATAAAGCGCCGCCACTCGTTCTAGCTAACTCATGCTCAATGCATGATCCCAGGCACGTGCGGTTTACATGAGTTCTTGCCACTCTGCTAACTAACTTATGATGGGAACAATACAAGATGCTAATGACAACTCTACTATGATGTAGAATGTTAGGAGTTTCCGAGGGTCGTACTTTCTTGAATAACATTTGATCGGCTTCCTGGCAGGCAAAAAAGAAAGACTGCTCAAAATATTTGAAGGTTGGTGTGACAATGTTATAGATCTGATACTTGCGACTGATGAAGATTCCATTCTTCGACGTGATATATACGATCGCACACCCATTTTCACATGGGGAAAGGGTCGCATAACTTTACTTGGAGATTCAGTACATGCTATGCAGCCAAATATGGGTCAAGGGGGATGCATGGCTATTGAGGTTCTCATTTCCATCTCGAGTTTCTTGATTTATATCTTTTGATCCATACTAATTTCGCTGCTGATAAGTTCTAGCGTCTATAAATGATCCGTCGCCTCTAATTCTTCTAGGACACCGCACATTGAAGTTTCTTCCTCTGTCACTCTTCTGCTGAAGTAGGAATTTCAAATGTAATAAAACCGGGTTGTTGTTCTTACCATTTCTTTCTGGTGATTATAGGACGCTTATCAACTTGCACTTGAGCTGGATAAAGCATGGAATGAAAGCGTAGTCTCAAGATCTCCTATTGATATCGTATCTTCGTTGAAGCGGTACTGTTTCTGGCCTGTTAATATTTTTTTTTTCACTTTTTTATCCTTCTTAATTTAATTTTATTAATCGGTTTTCGAAATGATCATCCTAGTTATGAGAGTACTAGAAGAATTCGGGTTGCTGTAATTCATGGAATGGCAAGAATGGCTGCAACGATGGCTTCCACCTATAAAGCTTATTTGGGAGTCGGACTTGGCCCGCTTTCGGTAAGAAATTGATGGATAATACTAACTTCCAACCATAGATTTAACTTTTGTGTGAGGCAAGGCTGCACGGTATGACTGATGAGTTTCAATCAATCGTCTAGTTTTTGACACAGTTCCGAATACCGCATCCAGGACGTGTTGGTGGAAGGTTTTTTATCGATCTGGCAATGCCCTTGATGCTTAATTGGGTCTTAGGTGGTAATAGGCAAGTTCTTAAAAACCTCTCTTTCATCGTTCTTCTTTCGAAAGGAAGACGTATTTAGTGAAAACTTACACAGTTCAAAGCTTTCATTACACTCGAGAAGTTATTAACCTACCGTAGAGAAGGATGACACTCGAGAAGCTTTCTCCCACGAGTATGAATATGATGAGAAAAATTAACATAAGAAATCATTTTTTTTCTGCAGTTCAAAATTAGAAGGGAGGCCACCAGCTTGCAGACTCTCAGACAAAGTATGTTATCTTGCGTTAATGTTATGATCAGTCTCATTTTAATTTTTTATTTTAGTCATTGAAATTTATTTTCTTGAAATAATGTACCAATTGACAACCTATGAAGGCGAATGATGAGTTACGTAAGTGGTTTGAAGATGACGATGCCCTGCAGCGTGCTATTAACGGAGAGTAAGCTCATGGTCCCGATTGTTCGTTTAATGGTAACCTTGCATCTGATCTTTGCATTAAAATCGAACGTGTTTTCTTATTAGATGGTTTCTATTACCGCAAGGAGACGAGGCTAGTGTTTCGCAGCCCATTCGCCTAAGCAGAGATGAGAACCAGGCCTGTTTTATTGGGTATGTCTTTGTGTTCTATTCTTTCTGTTGGTATAAAAAAAATTGGTTGCATTTGCTAAGGGCATTCTCTTATGGATGCAGAAGTGTGGAGAGGGAAGTGGAGTCAGGGTTGTCAATCGCCTTACCATTGCCTCAGGTGAATTGATTATGCTTTATATGCTTGAAAAGAATTCCATGAGATCCCACGAGAGGAGAACGAAACATTCCTTATAAGGGTATGGAAACCTCTTCCTCGAGGGGAAGTTCGGAAAGGAAAGTCTAATGAGGACAATATCTGCTAGCGGTAGGTTTGGGCTGTTACAAATGGTATTAGAGCTAGACACTGGGCAGTGTGCCAGCGAGGACGTTCAGGTGGATTGTGAGATCCCACGTTGGTTGGAGAGGGGAACGAAACATTCCTTATAAAGGTGTGGAAACCTCTCCCTAGTAGTCGCGTTTTAAAGGGAAGCTCGGAATGAAAAGTCGAAAGAGGACAATATCTACTAACGGTGGGGCTTGGGCTGTTACACTGCTGGGGTTTGAAAGTTGAATCAATCTTACTAACTTATTCCCATTATCCTTCCGAATCGCAGGTTTCAGAAAAGCACGCCCGTGTCCATTACAAAGACGGGGCGTTCTTCTTGACTGATCTAGGAAGTGAGCACGGTACCTGGCTCTCTGAGTAAGTATATTTTATGAGGCATCTCTGAACTCCAAAAAAATAGAAGTCTAGAAGTCAGTCTGTGGCTGATGATATACATTTGCAAATACGACTGCAGTCACGAAGGAAGACGGAGCCGTGTACCTCAAAATTTTCCAGTACGTTTCCATCATTCGGATGTCATCGAGTTTGGTTCTGATAAGAAGGTAATACGAAAACTTTAGCACGTTTTGTGTTTAGTCCTGAAACTTGTCTGGTCTACGACGTTGCATCAGTTGGTCGAGAATGAATTCGTGGTCTCGTAACGTTGTTACGAATTGTTTATATTTTTGAATAAATGCAGGCAGTATTTCGCGTGAAGGTGATAAGATCTGCAGTTGAAAATGATAAAGAAAAAGTAGAGGCCAAGTCATGAGACAACCTGGGAAATCTCCGTCTTTGAGTTGTTGTTAATTCTAGGAATATGTACATAATTTATTGAAAGCAGTGGAGCACTCTAAATCTGCTGATTTTGAATGCAACAGATAGAAATTATATTCTCTGTAAAGATGCATGCAACTCCACAACCCACGACCCTGTATTCACTATACATGTCTCGGGCTCATTAATTTGATCTAATAACGTTGTTGAAGAACAAGACCTTTAAATTTAAATATCCAAGAATTTTAGGACAATAAAAAAAAATTTATGGTAAGAACACTTGTTTGAAATTTGAATCACTCCATCGTTCTAAGCATTATAGAATTACGCACCAATGTTATTTTAATACTTGAACATATTTTATGATTGAACTAAAAATAGTGTAACTAAATAATCACTCGTTTAGACTCAGAATCTCCTAACAAAAAAACTCAACGAATAAAAATATTACTCAACAATCAAACTATAAAAGAGATGTAGAATGATTTCATTTCCATGGCATCTTCGACAAACTTCGTCAACTGTGTATGGGCCTGTTATCTTACCCTAAAAATTATTAAACATAGGATAAGTATTTTTTAAAAAATTACTTGATAAGTGACCCTACTACGTCGGAGTAGGAAAATATGTCCACATACAACGTGTATCATGGTTGGTGTGACCAATTTTTTCTTGATTGTTCTTTGGGTTCTGCTTTCGGTTTTTAATAGAGTTGGATGCATAATATTTCTATACACACGATCTACACACATGCATATGAACTCACTTGGTGGGCTCGTTAGCACACCATCTAGGCTTGATTATGGGCTAGCACATGCTTGTGCTACCAACAGTAAATGAAAGAAACGTGAATAATATTATGGCATACGCACCTGTACATAACGCGGGAGAAGTAATCCACTCGAACATGATGTATTACGTGATGTACATCGAGACAAACTAAATCAAACAAATACCCACAACTTTTTTCCCATTTTGGAACCACTTCCATTCTTCTTCTTTTTTCCTCTTTTTTCAAACCAATACAAATTTCAATCTCGTTTGTTTCAAACTAATTTAACGTTACTCAATCATACCTTTTTCTCTTTTGACTTTTTTTTTCCCTACTTTTTTGGATTTTGTTGACTAATATAGTTTTCTTTTGGGCTGTAGTTGAGTAATGATTTTAGTTTCATTTAAACTTGGGAGGTTGATTACTTTACGATTGCGAATTGCGAAGTGTTTAGTGACTTCAATTTTCTCGAATAGCTGGTGAATTTTTTTTCTTTCATTTTTCGGATGAAATTATAGGCCACTGTAGGGACAACACTACATGTACGTAAAAAAATTTCGTGTTTGAAAACAAAAGGTGGAAATACTAAAAGCACAAAAACAAGTTATGCTTGTAAAACACACTCAACGGTCCAACCTACAAAACGTTACAAATATATAATTGAAAGACACATATCTAAATGATTCTATATGAAAAGATGAAGGGACCGAATCTTACTTATAAAGTCTAATAGAGGAAAAGAGGGAAGAATAGGTTGAAGAGGTTGAGGCTGACCATAAGCCGAAGACGAAGGTCAACCCAAGGTAAAGATTGAAACCTGTCAAGTAAATGTTCTCGACGATCCAAGTCAAAGTCTACGATTGTTGAATTTTATTCTCTAAAGACTCGTAATTAATGATTATTTTAATAATTTTATTTACAATATAACCTCGGTGAATGGAACTCTAGTTGGATTTATGCTCTAAGACCTTAGGATTAATTATTTAATTTTTAATAATAATTTTATTTACAATATAATATTATTCATTATATGAAATATTCAAAGTTAATAATAACATATTTAACCGCACATGGATAATATACAGAAGGATTATGTTTAAGTAATAACCTGAAGGGTATAAATAAGATTGAATATCTTATTTTGGTAATACTATTAATACAACATATTTTTCCGTTATAATGATATATTAACGGATGTAATCTATTTTTGAATGTTTTTTTTCAGGAGGCTCCTACATGTATAGGTCTTGTGTTCATCAGCGCCATGAGACGTTGAAGCTATGTCATAAACGACGCCAAATTAGTGAGATTGAAACAAAAGAAAAGGACGAGATTGGAAAAGGTCCATAAGAAGAGAACTAAAATAAGAGAAATGGTTAGATTAAGTTAGGTAGATTCGTATTTACCTGGAACCAAAATCTTTCTCAAATACCAAAATTTTTTTAAAATAAAAAAAGTAAAAAGAAAAAGAAACAATCACTCCACTTCCCTGTCGTCCCTATGCCTCAATCTGAGATAGATTTTCTCAAAAGAATACACTCAATTTTCCCCCTCTTTTCCTCTTCTTTTATCAAAACATGAATTTTATTTACAAATAAATTGTAATTTGTTTTCCACCGTAAATACCAAAATGGTAATATTTATTGTCATTAATATTTTTATATACAAAAAAAAAAAAAAAAAAAAA